>NW_027140557.1:900000-1195638 GCF_036365525.1 Heterodontus francisci | reverse complement strand
TCCATCTGTCTTTCCCTCCCTGTCACACCCTCTCTCCTTCTCTCTGTCTCTGCCTCTCTCCTTCTCTCTCTCTCTGTCCTTCCATCTGTCTGTCCCTCTGTCACGCCCTCTCTCTCGCCTTCTATCTCTCTCTCTCTCTCTCTACTTCTGTCTCTCTCTCTCTCCCTGTCTTTCTCTGCCTCTGTCCATAACGCTGTCTGTGTCTCTATGACACCATTTCTCCCTTTCTCTTTCCCCCTCTCTCTTTCTTTTCATCTCTCCCTTCCTCCCTCGCTCCCAGGACAGCAATGGTTTCAACCATTTATCCTTCTTTCTTTATCCCTCCATCTCTATCGCACTCTCTCCTTCTATCTCTGTCTCTGCCTCTCCCTCTGTCTCCCTCTGTCCCTCCATCTGTCTTTCCCTCTCTCTCCTGCTATCTGTATCTATCTCTCTATCCCTCCATCTGTCCTTCCATTCCTGTCAATCCTTCTCTCTCCTGCATTTTCTGTCTCTCTCTGTCCTTCCATATGTCTTTCACTCCCTGACACTCCCTCTCTCGCCTTATATCTCTGTCTTTCTCTCTATCCCTCCATCTGTCCTTTCCTCCCTGTTGCTCTATCTCTCTCCTTCTCTCTCTGTCCCTGTCTATTCCTCCATCTGTCCTTCCCTCCCTGTCACTCCATCTCTCTCCTTCTCTCTCTGTCTCTCGCTATCCCTCCATCTGTCCTTCCCTCCTTGTCACTCCATTTCTCTCCTTTTCCGTCTGTCTCTCGCTCTCTGTCCCTCCATTTTTCTTTCCCTCTCTGTCACTCCCACTCTCTCCTTCCATCTCTGCCTCTCTCTATCTGTCTCTCCATCTGTCTTTCCCTCTCCATCTCTCCCTCTCACTCCTTCTATCTCTCTCTGTCTCTCCATCTGTCTTTCCCTCTCTGTCTCTCCCTGTCTCTCCTTCTTTCCCTCTCCCCCTCTATCTGCCTCTCCCCTCTATCTCCCTCTCTCCCTCTATTTCTCTCTCCCTCTCTTTCTCTCTCCCTCTATCTCACTCTCCCCCTCCATCTCCCTCTCCCCTCCATCTCACTCACCACCTCCATCTCCCTCTCCCTCCCCCATCTCACTCTGCCCCTCGATCTCACTCACCCCGGCTATCTCACTCACCCCGACGATCTCACTCAACTTGGCTATCTGCCTCTCCCCCTCTATCTATATCTCGCCCTCTATCTGTCTCTCCCCACTCTATCTGTCTCTCCCCCTCTATCTTTCTCGCCCCCCTCTATCTCCCTCTCCCCCTCTATCTGCCTCTCACCCTTTATCTGCCTCTCTCCCTCTCTTTCTCTCTCCCTCTCTCTCCCCTTCCCCCTCTATCTCCCGCTCCCCCAACTCCCTCTCCCCCTCCATCTCCCTCTCCCCCTCCATCTCCCTTTCCCCCTCCCTCTCCCCCCTCAATCCCACTATCCCCCTGTCTCCCCCACACCCCTCTCTCCCTCTCCACCCTCTCTCCCTCTCCCCATCTCTCCCTTTCCCCTATCCCTCTCCCCCTTCCACGCCCACTCCCCCTCTCTCTCCAGCTCTATCTCTCTCTCCCCCTCTATCTCTCTCTCTCCCCCCTACAACTCTCCACCCCATCTCTCTCTCTTGTTGTCTTTCGCTTTCACTGTCGCTCTCTCTCTCACTCAATGCCGCTCCCTCTCTCTCTGTTTGTTTGTGTATCTATTTCTCTGTTTCTCTCTGTGTCTCTATCTCTCTCTTTCTCTCTGTGTCTCTATCTCTCACTCTCTCTCTCTCTCTCTCTCTCTCTTTCTCTCTCTCTCTCTCTCTCTCTCTCTCTCTCCCTGTCACTCTCTCTCTCTCTCTGCCTCTGTCCATGACTCGGTGTCTCTCTCACACCATCTCTGCCATTCTCTCTCTGTATCTCTCTCTCACTGTCTCTGTATCTTCCTCTCTATATCTCTGTCTCCCTCTCTATTTCTGCCTCTTCCATTATGTCTCTCTCTCTGTGCCTCCATCTGTCTTTCCCTCCCTGTCACTCCCTCTCTCCTTCTCTCTGTCTCTGCCTCTCTCCTTCTCTCTCTCTCTGTCCTTCCATCTGTCTGTCCCTCTGTCACGCCCTCTCTCTCGCCTTCTATCTCTCTCTCTCTCTCTCTACTTCTGTCTCCCTCTCTCTCCCTGTCTTTCTCTGCCTCTGTCCATGACTCGGTGTCTCTCTTACACCATCTCTGCCATTCTCTCTCTGTATCTCTCTCTCAAAGGCTCAGTATCTTCCTCTCTATATCTCTGTCTCCCTCTCTATTTCTGCCTCTTCCTTTATGTCTCTCTCTCTGTGCCTCCATCTGTCTTTCCCTCCCTGTCACACCCTCTCTCCTTCTCTCTGTCTCTGCCTCTCTCCTTCTCTCTCTCTCTGTCCTTCCATCTGTCTGTCCCTCTGTCACGCCCTCTCTCTCGCCTTCTATCTCTCTCTCTCTCTCTCTACTTCTGTCTCTCTCTCTCTCCCTGTCTTTCTCTGCCTCTGTCCATAACGCTGTCTGTGTCTCTATGACACCATTTCTCCCTTTCTCTTTCCCCCTCTCTCTTTCTTTTCATCTCTCCCTTCCTCCCTCGCTCCCAGGACAGCAATGGTTTCAACCATTTATCCTTCTTTCTTTATCCCTCCATCTCTATCGCACTCTCTCCTTCTATCTCTGTCTCTGCCTCTCCCTCTGTCTCCCTCTGTCCCTCCATCTGTCTTTCCCTCTCTCTCCTGCTATCTGTATCTATCTCTCTATCCCTCCATCTGTCCTTCCATTCCTGTCAATCCTTCTCTCTCCTGCGTTTTCTGTCTCTCTCTGTCCTTCCATATGTCTTTCACTCCCTGACACTCCCTCTCTCGCCTTATATCTCTGTCTTTCTCTCTATCCCTCCATCTGTCCTTTCCTCCCTGTTGCTCTATCTCTCTCCTTCTCTCTCTGTCCCTGTCTATTCCTCCATCTGTCCTTCCCACCCTGTCACTCCATCTCTCTCCTTCTCTCTCTGTCTCTCGCTATCCCTCCATCTGTCCTTCCCTCCTTGTCACTCCATTTCTCTCCTTTTCCATCTGTCTCTCGCTCTCTGTCCCTCCATTTTTCTTTCCCTCTCTGTCACTCCCACTCTCTCCTTCCATCTCTGCCTCTCTCTATCTGTCTCTCCATCTGTCTTTCCCTCTCCATCTCTCCCTCTCACTCCTTCTATCTCTCTCTGTCTCTCCATCTGTCTTCCCGCAACCCCCGTCACTCCCTCTCTCTCCTTCTCTCTCTGTTCTCCATCTGTCTTTCCCTCTCTGTCTCTCCCTGTCTCTCCTTCTTTCCCTCTCCCCCTCTATCTGCCTCTCCCCTCTATCTCCCTCTCTCCCTCTCTTTCTCTCTCCCTCTCTTTCTCTCTCCCTCTATCTCACTCTCCCCCTCCATCTCCCTCTCCCCTCCATCTCACTCTCCCCCTCCATCTCCCTCTCCCTCCCCCCATCTCACTCTGCCCCTCGATCTCACTCACCCCGGCTATCTCACTCACCCCGACGATCTCACTCAACTTGGCTATCTGCCTCTCCCCCTCTATCTATATCTCGCCCTCTATCTGTCTCTCCCCACTCTATCTGTCTCTCCCCCCTCTATCTTTCTCGCCCCCCTCTATCTCCCTCTCCCCCTCTATCTGCCTCTCACCCTCTATCTGCCTCTCTCCCTCTCTTTCTCTCTCCCTCTCTCTCCCCTTCCCCCTCTATCTCCCGCTCCCCCAACTCCCTCTCCCCCTCCATCTCCCTCTCCCCCTCCATCTCCCTTTCCCCCTCCCTCTCCCCCCTCAATCCCACTATCCCCCTGTCTCCCCCACACCCCTCTCTCCCTCTCCACCCTCTCTCCCTCTCCCCATCTCTCCCTTTCCCCTATCCCTCTCCCCCTTCCACGCCCACTCCCCCTCTCTCTCCAGCTCTATCTCTCTCTCCCCCTCTATCTCTCTCTCTCTCCCCCTACAACTCTTCCACCCCATCTCTCTCTCTTGTTGTCTTTCGCTTTCACTGTCGCTGTCTCTCTCACTCAATGCCGCTCCCTCTCTCTCTGTTTGTTTGTGTATCTATTTCTCTGTTTCTCTCTGTGTCTCTATCTCTCTCTTTCTCTCCGTGTCTCTATCTCTCACTCTCTCTCTCTCTCTCTGTCTCTCTCTTTCTCTCTCTCTCTCTCTCTCTCTCTCTCTCCCCCTGTCACTCTCTCTCTCTCTCTCTGCCTCTGTCCATGACTCGGTGTCTCTCTCACACCATCTCTGCCATTCTCTCTCTGTATCTCTCTCTCACTGTCTCTGTATCTTCCTCTCTATATCTCTGTCTCCCTCTCTATTTCTGCCTCTTCCATTATGTCTCTCTCTCTGTGCCTCCATCTGTCTTTCCCTCCCTGTCACTCCCTCTCTCCTTCTCTCTGTCTCTGCCTCTCTCCTTCTCTCTCTCTCTGTCCTTCCATCTGTCTGTCCCTCTGTCACGCCCTCTCTCTCGCCTTCTATCTCTCTCTCTCTCTCTCTACTTCTGTCTCCCTCTCTCTCCCTGTCTTTCTCTGCCTCTGTCCATAACGCTGTCTGTGTCTCTATGACGCCATTTCTCCCTTTCTCTTTCACCCTCTCTCTTTCTTTTCATCTCTCCCTTCCTCCCTCGCTCCCAGGACAGCAATGGTTTCAACCATTTATCCTTCTTTCTTTATCCCTCCCTCTCTATCGCACTCTCTCCTTCTATCTCTGTCTCTGCCTCTCCCTCTGTCTCCCTCTGTCCCTCCATCTGTCTTTCACTCTCTCTCTCCTGCTATCTGTATCTATCTCTCCATCCCTCCATCTGTCCTTCCCTTCCTGTCAATCCTTCTCTCTCCTGCTTTTTCTGTCTCTCTCTGTCCTTCCATATGTCTTTCGCTCCCTGACACTCCCTCTCTCGCGTTCTATCTCTGTCTTTCTCTCTATCCCTCCATCTGTCCTTTCCTCCCTGTCACTCCATCTCTCTCCTTCTCTCTCTGTCTCTCTCTATTCCTCCATCTGTCCTTCCCTCCCTGTCACTCCATCTCTCTCCTTCTCTCTCTGTCTCTCGCTATCCCTCCATCTGTCCTTCCCTCCCTGTCACTCCATTTCTCTCCTTTTCCGTCTGTCTCTCGCTCTCTGTCTCTCGATCTTTGTTCACCCCCGTCACTCCCTCTCTCTCCTTCCATCTCTGTCTCTCTCTCTCTCTGTCTCTGTCCCTCCATTTTTCTTTCCCTCTCTGTCACTCCCACTCTCTCCTTCCATCTCTGCCTCTCTCTATCTGTCTCTCCATCTGTCTTTCCCTCTCTGTCCTCCCTCTCACTCCTTCTCTCTCTCTCTGTCTCTCCATCTGTCTTCCCGCAACCCCCTGTCACTCCCTCTCTCTCCTTCTCTCTCTGTCTCTCCATCTGTCTTTCCCTCTCTGTCTCTCCCTGTCTCTCCTTCTTTCCCTCTCCCCCTCTATCTGCGCCTCCCCCTCGATCTCCATCTCTCCCTCTCTTTCTCTCTCCCACTCTTTCTCTCTCCCTCTCTCTCCCCTCTATCACACTCTCCCCCACCATCTCCCTGTCCCCTCCATCTCCCTCTCCCCCTCCATCTCACTCTCCCCCCCCCATCTCACTCTGCCCCTCGATCCCACTCACCCCGGCTATCTCACTCGCCCCGGCTACTTCACTCACCCTAGCTATCTGCCTCTCCCCCTCTATCTATATCTCGCCCTCTATCTGTCTCTCCCCACTCTATCTGTCTCTCCCCCTCTATCTGCCTCTCCCCTCTCTCTGCCTCTCTCCCTCTCTTTCTCTCTCCCTCTCTTTCTCTCTCCCTCTCTCTCCCCTTCCCCCTCAATCTCCCGCTCCCCCCATCTCCCTCTCCCCCCTCCATCTCCCTCTCCCCCTCCCTGTCCCCCTTCCCTCCCACTATCCCCCTGTCTCCCCCACACCCCTCTCTCCCTTTCGACCCTCTCTCCCTTTCCCCATCACTCCCTTTCCCCTATCACTCTCCCCCTTCCACGCCCACTCCCCCTCTCTCTCCCCCTCTATCTCTCTCTCCCCTCTATCTCTCTCTCCCCTCTCTCTCTCTCTCTCTCCCCCCGACAACTCTTTCTCCCCATCTCTCTCCCTTGTTGTCTTTCGCTTTCACTGTCGCTGTCTCTCTCACTCACTGCCGCTCCCTCTCTCTCTGTTTGTTTGTGTATCTATTTCTCTCTTCCTCTCTGTGTCTCTATCTCTCTCTTTCTCTCTGTGTCTCTATCTCTCTCTCTCTCTCCCCCCCTGTCACTCTCTCTCTCTCTCTGCCTCTGTCCATGACTCGGTGTCTCTCTCACACCATCTCTGCCTTTCTCTCTCTCTATTTCTCTCTCACTGTCTCTGTATCTTCCTCTTTGTATCTCTGTCTCCCTCTCTATTTCTGCCTCTTCCTTTATGTCTCTCTCTCTGTGCCTCCATCTGTCTTTCCCTCCCTGTCACTCCCTCTCTCCTTCTCTCTGTCTCTGCCTCTCTCCTTCTCTCTCTCTGTCCTTCCATCTGTCTGTCCCTCTGTCACGCCCTCTCTCTCGCCTTCTATCTCTCTCTCTCTCTCTCTACTTCTGTCTCTCGCTCTCTCCCTGTCTTTCTCTGCCTCTGTCCATAACTCTGTCTGTGTCTCTATGACACCATTTCTCCCTTTCTCTTTCACCCTCTCTCTTTCTTTTCATCTCTCCCATCCTCCCTCGCTCCCAGGACAGCAATGGTTTCAACCATTTATCCTTCTTTCTTTATCCCTCCCTCTCTATCGCACTCTCTACTTCCATCTCTGTCTCTGCCTCTCCCTCTGTCTCCCTCTGTCCCTCCATCTGTCTTCCCTCTCTCTCCTGCTATCTGTATCTATCTCTCTATCCCTCCATCTGTCCTTCCATTCCTGTCAATCCTTCTCTCTCCTGAGTTTTCTGTCTCGCTCTGTCCTTCCATCTGTATTTCGCTCCCTGACACTCCCTCTCTCGCCTTCTATCTCTGTCTTTCTCTCTATCCCTCCATCTGTCCTTTCCTCCCTGTCACTCCATCTCTCTCCTTCTCTCTCTGTCTCTCTCTCTGTTCCTCCATCTGTCCTTCCCTCCCTGTCACTCCATTTATCTCCTTTTCCGTCTGTCTCTCGCTCTCTGTCTCTCCATCTGTCTTCACCCCCGTCACTCCCTGTCTCTCCTTCCATCTCTGTCTCTCTCTCTCTGTCTCTGTCCCTCCATTTTTCTTTTCCTCTCTGGCACTCCCACTCTCTCCTTCCATCTCTGCCTCTCTCTATCTGTATCTCCATCTATCTTTCCCTCTCTGTCTTCCCTCTCTCTTCTTCTCTCTCTCTCTCTCTCTCCATCTGTCTTCCCGCAACCCCCTGTCACTCCCTCTCTCTCCTTCTCTCTCTGCCTCTCCATCTGTCTTTCCCCCTCCGTCTCTCCCTGTCTCTCCTTCTCTCTCTGTCTCTCTCAGTCTGTCTCTTCATCTGTCTTCCCGCCCCCCATCACTCCATCTCATTCTCTCTCTGTCTCTCTCTCTCTCTCTCTGTCCAGCCGTCTGTCTCTCCCACTCTCTCCTTCTCTCTGTCTCTCCATCTGCCTTGCCCCACCCCGTCACTCCATCTGTCTCTCCTTCTATCGCTCTCTCTATCTCTCTCTCTCTGTCCCTTTCTCTGTCCCTCCATCTGTCTTTCCATCTCTGTCATTCCCTCTCTCTCCTTCTATCTCTATCTCTATCCCTCCATCTATCCTTCCCTCCCTTTCACTCCATCTCTCTCCTTCTCTCTGTCTCTTTCTCTCTGTCTCTCCATCTGTCTTTCCCTCCCTGTCACACCCTCTCTCTCCTTCTATCTCCGTCTCTGCCTCTCTCTCTGTCTCTCTCTCTGTCCCTTCATCTGTCTTTCCCTCTCTGTCCCTCCCTCTCTCTCCTTCTATCTCTATCTCTCTCTCTATCCCTCCATCTATCCTTCCCTCCCTGTCACTCCATCTCTCCCCTTCTCTCTGTTTCTCTCTTTCTGTCCCTCCATCTGTCTTTCCCTTCCTGACACTCCCTCGCTCTCCTTCTATCTCTGTCTCTGCCACTCTCTCTGTGCCTCCATCTGTCTTTCCCTCTCTGCAACTCCATCTCTCTCCTTCTCTCTCTGTCTCTCTCTCTGTCCCTCCATCTGTCTTTCACTGAATTTCTCTCCATCCTCCTTTCACACCAGGCTGTCCATCTATTTAAAACTACTGGGCCCCAATCCGACAGGAACTAGTTAACCCATGGCCCCTGGAAATGCTGCAGGGCACTGGATGCACAGCAAGATCCCTCAAGCAGCAATGTGATAACAGCAAGATTTCTGTCCCGAGAAAGGGCGTAGCTCGCTCTTTAAAATGGGAACAAGCCATTTGTGCTCAGCAAGATACCACAAGCAGCAGCGTGATCGCAACCGGCTACGGCGCTCATTCCCTTCATGTTTCCCGCACTCTCCTGCTTCTCGCATCTCATTCCATACTATTACACTCATTTAGAGAGACCGATGGAGAGAGATCGAGAGACAGAGAGACAGAAAAATCCACTTTCAGACCCTCACTGATTCAAATGGCTGCTGCACATTTCATTTCACCCTCAAATTCAATGCACTGCCCAAAACACCAGCATCATTCGGGAATTATCCCGGCTTCAAGCTCAGGTCTTTAATTCCAGGCCTTCAGGAGAGCTTTACACACAATGAATTCACTTCTAAAATGCAGTCACTGTTACAATGCGGGGAATTCTGCAGGCAAGCTGTGCACAGCAAGATCCCAGAAATGCGAAAACTTCAAAATTCAGTCTACCGAGGTTTTGAGTGGATTTCTTTCTCTCTCTCAATCTCTCTATTTTTCTCCATCTTTCTCTGCCTTCCCTCCCTCTTCCACAATACACCTCTCTCGCTCTCTCTCTCTCTGCGTTGAACCTGCCACCTCCAGCTGTTTCTCACTCTCCCTCTTTTTCTCTCCATCTGTTTAGGCCTCAGTGTTTCAATGTAGAAATTGATGCAGGGAATGCACAGTAGGATCCCACAATGTGATCATAGCTAAATATCCCATCACAATCTTCAGAAAATGCTAAACTCCATCTTTAAACTTATAACAAGTCTTTATACAGCTTCACGTTCAGCTCTTGTAATTATTGTAAAATTCTTGTAAAAACAAAGAGAAGTCCACACTCAGACCCTCAGGAAACTGAATTTTAAACTGTTGTCATGGACGAAATGCTGCAGGGCACTGGATGCACAGCAAAATCCCACAAGCAGCAATGTGATAATAGGCAGATTACAGTCCCCAGAAAGAGCGAATCCCTCATGAAACTGGGAACAAGCTGCTGATACTGTCTCACAATTTCAAATAACGACAAATCGCATTGTTGTGTGTGGCATGTTTGTTTATTTATTAAAGGTTTAAATGGAGAAGGCGAGTGTGAAACAGAGTCAGAGAAGAGAAAGCATGGGGGGGTGGGTGGCGAGATAGAGATACAGGAAAAGAATGTGGAGACAGAGAGAAAACTAACATCTGTGGGTCCTCTCTGGTTTCTAAGATGGAAGTGGAGCCTGTGGACACCAGCGGTTCAGGACCCCACCGCCCCCCCACCTCCAACCATAGGCCAATCAGCGGTCCAGGGGAGTCGGGAGTTCCCGACTCCGGAAATCCAGCCGGAGCCGAGACCGGAGGCAGAGAGAGGAGGCCATCTCCCGCTCCACCAGCACCCACAGGTCCAGCAGATGGGGCAGCATTCTCAGTTGTAACCGGGTTGGGAGTCTCTTGGTTGGTGGTAGTCTCCGGCTGGGAGTACCGACCCTCTGGGGCCTCGCCCTCTCCTCCACTCAGTGCCCATGACCCAGTGGCAGTGGCAGAATGGGCGGAGTCCCCAGGCTCCCCCACAACAAACAGGGCTCCAATGCCTTCCCCCGGATGGGCCACCTGTACAGGTGTCTCCCCCTCCCCACCATCCTGAGGAACAGGGAGCTCCTGCCCAAACGTTGCAGCCTTGATGGTGGTGGTGGTGGTAGGGGGAAGCCTGAGGACCCGAAACATGAGACAGCTCCACTCCAACAGATGGACCCTGCACCTCAGTGCCCCTTGTTACGTCTGTGGAGGGGTGCCTTCTCCTTGTCTTCCCACTAGGGCGCAGAGGCTTGGAGACCTCCATGTCATCAGAGGCCTCCGCCTCTGCACCCTCCATTTTTTTTTAGTCACCCTGAGCCTGAGCCCAGCCCTGGGACAGGTGGATTCCGTGGGAACGGGCATTGGGCTGAGCTCAGGCTCGGGTTGTGTGTATGTTTCCAGGGGACAAGCCTCTTGATGTTTCTTTTTCCTCCGTGTCTTCCTTCTACTCGGTCGGGCACTCCCCTCCCTGCTGGAGGCTGTGAAAACCACAGCCTCCGGAACCAACTGAGTGGTGTCGGTTGGATGTGTGGGGGGAGTGGGAGGAGGGGCAGTGGCGCCACCCTGGGCCGCCGAGGAGGAGCTGGCGGCCGGGAGGTTGCAGACATGGCACAGTGCCCTGTCCAAGGTCCAGAAGAAGCGATAGGCCGTCCCCTGGAACTCTATATTGAAGTGGCCCTCTGTAACCTTCTCCCGTGCCAGCTGCACGAATAGCTGGCAGCGGAAGGAGTACATATGCCGGAGGCTGTTCTCCCGAAGACCGTGCGGGACTGAGGTGTGCCCCGTCTTTACCTCCCCCAGATGGTGCAGCTGGCGAAGGACGAGCCCACTGGGAATGAAGGGCGGGCCGTTGGATAAAATGACCCTTTGCACAGTCACCTCCATGAGGTCCACTGGCAGAAAGGTCACGCCCACGGTGAGTGCCTTGCTCAGAACCAGGGACACCGCATGCTCGGTCTTCAGGAAAAAAACTGTCTTCCCGTACATTTTAGAGGCTGCAACAATGGCCGAAGGGCCGACAACCTGGGCCTGGCCTTAACACATGCCTCTATCGTCATGTTCGGATGGACATAGCTTTTGGCCCCATGTTTTTCTATTATTAGTGCAAACGGTGATGGGGATTGAGGTGCAACTGCAGGTGCATACGTGTGAGAAGACCACGTCATCGGTGAAGAGGGGCTTGCCATGGGGGTCACAGAGCTGCGCCCACCCTTAAGAAGTAAACTAACAGCTTATAAACGTAAGCAATATGATGGGAGGTGTGGGGGGAGAGGGGAATACGGGTGCACAGGAAAAGGACAAGGAGAGGCAAGGACAGACAGCTGAGTGATGGGAGGGAGAGATGATCTGCGGGGATGTTTCTGTGGTTTGGTGGTTGGAGCACCTTCTTTCAGCGTTCACAGTCCTGTCCCCAAGTTAGGGGAGGGCTCTTCGCCCGGGTCCGCTGAAGCCGCCTGGTTCTCTCCTTTCCGCTTTTCTGTCAAGACTTTCTTCACCAGGGCAGCTCCAGCCGTCCCGAGCCACTCAGTTGGGGATGGGGAGGGAGCCCATTTTGTGCAGGATGGCAGATAAACACAGGAGCAATACAGGAGCTCCCTATAGAATTTGGCAGCCCCACCCCCTGGATCTTCCAGTGCCTTCTCCCTCCCCCAACAGTCCAAACAACCACCAGTTCTCTGGTGATCCAACGCCCACCTCTCCAAAATTACATGCAGTTCTCCTTTGCCTCTGTCAAAGTACAACAGTTGCACAGTTCAAGCAGTAAATACAGCTCTCCCCACTCTGCTGTCTCCTTTGCCGTTCCAGCTCCCACAGCCTGCTCAGGTGCAGCTGGGTCGAGGAATCGCACACAAGAAGTGCTCCAAATTGCCCAGCCAAACTCAGTTTTTTTTTTAGGGAGCTTTACTCTGTATCTAATCCCCGTTTTTTTTTTTTCTTTTTTTCCAAGGTGGCCTTTATACCCCAGGCCCCTTTTATATATTTTATGTCAAGGGAGCCTTGATTCCTCAGGCCCCCTTTATATATTTTTTATGTCGAGGGGGCCTTTATTCCTCAGGCCCCCTTTATATACACACTTGTATTTTAAAATAACTTTATTAAAACCAGATAAATAAACAAAAACTCAAATTAAAATGCCATTCTCGGCGTCGACAATGCACTCCAGTCCCTGCAGTGCCCACCGGTCGCGGAAGGCCTCAAGCGTACCGGCGGACACCGCATGCTCCTTTTCCAGAGACAACCGGGCGCGAATGTAACCGCGGAAGAGGGGCAGGCAATCGGGGAGGACGGACCCCCCGACGGCCCGCAACCTGGACCTGTGAATTGCCACCTTGGCCAGGCCCAGGAGCAGACCAACGAGGAGATCCTCCTCCCGGCCCAAGACCCTCCGCACCGGGTGCCCAAAGATCAGGAGCGTGGGACTGAAGTGCAGCCAGAATTTGAGGAGCAGCCCCTTCAGATACTCAAATAGGGGCTGCAACTTCGCACACTCTGTATAAATGTGGAACACGGACAAGTCCAGGCCGCAGAAAGTACAGCTGGCCTGGGA
Organism: Heterodontus francisci; assembly: GCF_036365525.1. Taxonomy (NCBI): domain Eukaryota; kingdom Metazoa; phylum Chordata; class Chondrichthyes; order Heterodontiformes; family Heterodontidae; genus Heterodontus; species Heterodontus francisci. The sequence continues at coordinate 1,183,237 of NW_027140557.1, read as the reverse complement.
GTCCGTGAACCTACTTAAAAGCCTATTGCACGGGACTGCTCTGTGCAGCAGCCTCCACCCCAGGTCCCCGATGTAAAGGGGGAAGACTCCCGCGTAGAGAGACCTCCATCGGGGTTTCCCCTCGCCGCCAGATGGCAACGCGGACCGCCAGGGCGTGTCCGGCCGGCTGACGAGGGCGAGGAAGTGGAGAGTGTGCAGGAGCAGCCCGTACAGGAAACCCCTCCGCGCCGATTGGAATGGCACGGAGGACATTTCCGAGAGGCGGCTCGGGTTGTGCGGGACCGGCTCCCGAGGAGGGTTTCGGGGCCTGGGTCCGATGAGCAGTTCCGGCCGAGCGGGGGTCAGCTCGGCCGGGATCGCTCCGCACTCCCGAGCCCCCTCGCCACCCGCAGTGAGGGGCGTCCCGGGGGTTTCGGCTACTCCTCCGCCCGCCGGACCGTCCCCGGAGACGGCCGCCCGGACAGCCGAGGCGCTCTCCTCCGCCGGCGGGGAAGCGCCCTGACTGGAGGCGACCATGTGCCAGACTCGGAAAAGATCCCGGTAAAAGACAGGCAACTCCCTCAGAGAGGCGCGGCTAACGGACTCCACCGGGAGCTGCGTGTCGTCTTGAAGGCAGTGACACTGGCGGAAAAAATACGTCGCCAGCGCACACCATCTGGGAGGACGCTCGACGTACAGGTATCTCTGCAGGGTCCGAAGGCGGAGAGTCGCAGCCTGGGTGCGGACGCACACCAGCGACTGACCGCCCTCCTCGATTGGGAGACTCAGGACCGCGGCAGAGACCCAGTGTTTCCTCTTGCCCCAGAAGAAATCGACGAGTTTCTTCTGGATCTTGGTGGCAAATGCAGGGGGCGGGGCCAAAGTGACCAACCGGTACCACAGCATGGAGGCCACCAGTTGGTTTATGACCAACGCTCGGCCCCTGTAGGAAAGCACTCGGAGCAGTCCTGTCCAGCACCCCAGCCGAGCGGTGACTTTCGCCTCCAACTCCTGCCAGTTTGCTGGCCAGGCTTCCTCAGCGGGGCTAAGGTGGACTCCCAGATAGAGGAGGTGCGTGGTGCTCCACGCAAAAGGTGTCATCTCCTCCGGCAGGGAGTCCACCCGCCACTGACCTACCAGGAGTCCGGAACATTTCTCCCAATTGATCCTCGCGGAGGACGCGGCAGAAAAGGTCTGCTGGCAGTCGCGCATCCTCCGCAAGTCAACGGGATCTGTGATTGCGAGGAGCACGTCGTCGGCGTAAGCCGAGAGGACGACCCGCATGGCCGGCTCGCGCAGAGCCAATCCCGTCAACCTCCTGCGAAGCAGGCACAGGAAGGGCTCCACGCAGATGGTATACAATTGGACGGACATGGGGCACCCCTGACGCACTCCTCTCCCAAATCGAAGGGGCGCCGTCAAGGACCCGTTAACTTTGACTAGACACTCTGCGGCGGCGTATAAAAGTCGGACCCGGGCCACGAAATGCGGCCCGAGTCCGAAAGCGCGCAGAGTCCCGAAAAGGTAATCGTGATCCAACCTGTCGAACGCCTTCTCCTGATCGAGGGAGAGAAAGGCGACCGACTGACCAGTCCTCTGGGAAAGATAGATCAGGTCCCGGACCAGGTGGATGTTGTCCTGGATGGACCGGCCCGGGACCGTGTAGGACTGGTCGGGGTGGATCATGTGGGCCAGCACGGAGCCCAGGCGGGTAGACATAGCCCGGGCAAAGATCTTATAATCCGTGCTGATGAGGGAGACCGGACGCCAGTTTTTAAGCAGGCGGAGATCGCCCCTCTTCAGCATCAGGACGATGACCGCCCTGCGCCACGAGAGGGGCATCTCCCCGGTCGCCAGGCTTTCCCCCAGGACCCGCGCGTAATCGTCCCCCAGGACGTCCCAGAACGCCCTGAGGAACTCCACGGTCAACCCATCCAGCCCTGGGGATTTGCCCCTCGAGAGCTGGTGGAGGGCGCCAGTCAGCTCCGCCAACGTGAGCGGAGCCTCCAATCCTTCGGCGCCCTCCGGGCTGACCTGCGGCAGGTCCTCCCACAAAACTCTGCGCGCATCCTCGCTGGACGGATCCGAAGAGAACAACGCACTGTAATACGTCCTGACCAGGAGGCCCATTCCCTCCGGATCCGTGATGGAGGATCCGTCGTCGGCCAGCAGCTCGACGAGCTGCTTACGGACCCCCCGCCATTTTTCCAGCGAGTAGAAGAAGGGAGAGGCGCGGTCCAAATCTTCCAGGATCTGGATCCGCGACCTCACGTACGCGCCTCGGGACCCTATGAGCTGCAGGTTCCTCAGCGCGCCCTTCTTCTCTTTGTACGCCTGCCACAGGGCCGGGTCCGCGACGGCATGACCGAGGCCGGATTCCAAGTCGAGCACCTCCCTCTTAAGGCGCCCGATCTCGGCTTCCCGCCTCTTGGTCGACCCCTTCGCGTACTCCTGACAGAAGACGCAGATGTGAGTCTTGCCCACATCCCACCATAGCCTCAAGGAGGAGAAGCCCCCCTGCTTCCTTCTCCAGTCGGCCCAGAATCGACAGAACGAGTCCCGAAATCGCACGTCCTCCAGCAGCCGGTTGTTAAAGTGCCAGTACGCGGACACCGCCCGCGTGCGGAGCGGAGTGAACTCCGCCCACACCAGGCGGTGGTCCGAGCACTGCACCAGCCGCATGGAGGCCGCCGAAACGCGGGAGACGTACGCCTGCGAAATGTAGAGGCGGTCGGTTCGCGACCCCCCTCCTCCAGACCTCCACGTGAAGGGGCTGGAGTCGGGATGGAGATTCCGCCAGACGTCCACCAAGTTAAGGGAGCTGATCAGTCCCCTCAACTTCTCCACTGACGCTTGGCCGCGCTGGGGACCGGAGCGATCCCCCACCTCGAGGGTGCAGTTAAAATACCCCCCGAGGATGATGCACTCGCCGCTATCGATGGAGCTCAAGAGAGCGGACACTTCTTCAAAGAAGCGCGCTTGCAACGCGCCGGGCCTGGGCGCGTACACGTTCACAAAGTGGAGCGGCACGCTACCCAGGCGAACGGCGAGGTGGAGCAAGCGGCCCGGCACTAGCTCCTTGACCTCCAAGATCTCCGGCTGAAAAGTCGGGGCCAACGAGATAGCCACCCCACTAGAAATAGGGGTGAGGTGACTCATGTAGACCCCACCCTGCCACTCCAGGAGCCAGGTGGCTTCGTCTCCCGGAACGGTGTGGGTTTCCTGCAGAAAGCTCACCGTGTATCTCCCTTCCCTAAGGACTGAGAGATTGTGAAATCTGCGGTGAGCCCCTCTGCTGCCGTTGATGTTGAGGCTGGCTATGGTTATCTTCATGTCAAAGGTACTTAAAACCTGTCACCAACAGCTCACTGTGAAGAGGGAGTGGAAGTGCATCTGGCCCTCCACTCCCCCAGCAACCCATTGAGGAACACATTAAAACGGCGCCTCTCAACCAGTTTCACGTCCGCGCGCTTGCCCGCTATCTTAAGGGCGGCATGGACGGACTGTCTGATCAGCGCCAGATTCGACCAACGGTCGAGGGCCAGCTGAACTTTATTGCGGCAACCCCTGCAAGCCGCGAGGAAATCCCGGAGTTCCGCCGTGGGGATGAGAGGAGATTCGGTGGGAGGCACGAAGGACTCCACCACCTCACTGGCGATGGAATCAAGATCATCCTCCGTGCCCCGCACCGAATCCCCATCCTCCTCCGGGTCGTCACCGCCAGCGGCCGACACATCTACCACACACTGTGGTGCGGACGTCCCGGCCGCGCCAGCTGGTCCCGCCTCCGTCACGTTCCCACCCCCAGGATCGATGGCGGAGGAGTCCTCTCTGGGTTCTATTGTGAAACTGGAGCCTGTAGGCACCAGCGGTTCAGGACCCCCCTCCACCTCCGTCCCCAGGGCAATGAGTGGTCCAGGGGAGACAGAAGTTCCCGACTCCGGGAAACCAGCCGGAGCCGAGACTGGAGGCGGAGGGAGGAGGCTATCTCCCGCTCCGCCAGAACCCACAGGCCAAGCAGATGGGGCAGCATTCTCAGTTATAACTGGGTCGGGTGTCTCCTGGTTGGTGGTGGACTCCGGCTGGGAGGCCCGACCCTCTGGGGCCTCGCCCTCCCCTTCATTCAGGACACCCGACCCAGTAGCAGTGGCAGAATGGGCGGCTTGCCCAGGCTCCCCCACCACAAGCAGGGCCCCACTTACTCCTTCAGGAGGGGCCTCATGTACCGGGGCCAACCCCTCCCCTCCATCCTGAGGAATAGGGAGCACCTGCCCGGACTTTGCAGCCTTGGTGGTGGCGGTAGGGGAAACCTGGGGACCCGAAACAGGAGACAGTTCCCCTCCAACAGATGGGCCCTGCGCCTCAGGGCCCCTTGTTACCTCTGTGGAGGGGTGCCTTCTCCTCTTTTTCCCAGTTGTGTGCGGAGGCTCAGAGACCTCCATATCATCAGAGGCCTCCACCTCCACACTCTCCTTTTTTTTATTCACCCTGGGCCTGAGCCCAGCCCTGGGGCAAGTTGACTTCCCGAGATCGGGCCTTGGGTTGAGCTCAGGCTCGGGTAGTGTCACGATATCCAGGGGACGCGCCTCTCGATGTTTATTTCTCCTCTGCGCCTTCCTTCCACTTGGACGGTCACCCCCCTCCCTGCCGGAGGCCGTGAAAACCACAGCCTCCGGTACCGACTGAATGGTATCTGGTGGTGGTGTAGTGGGGGTGGGAGGAGGTGCAGCGTCGCCACCCTGGGCCGCTGAGTTGGAGTTGGCAGCCGGGAGGTTGGGGCATTTCTTACGAACATGCCCCACCCCATTACAGACATGGCACCGCACCCCGTCCAAGGTCCAGAAGACGCGGTCGGCCGTCCCCTGGAATTCTACATTGAAGTGGCCCTCTGTCACCTCCTCCCGCGCCAGCTGCATGAATAACTGGCGGCCGAAGGAGTACACGTGTCGGAGGCTGTTCTCCCGAAGACCGAGCGGGACTGGGGTGAGCCCCGTCTTTACCTCCCCCAGATGGTGCAGGTGGGGAAGGAGGAGCTCACCAGGGATGAAGGGTGGGACATTGGATAAAATGAGCCTTTGCGCAGTGGCCTCCAGGGGGTCCACTGGCAGAAAGGTCCCACCCACGGTGAGCCCCTTGCTCAGAGCCAGGGACACCGCCCGCTCGGTCTTCAGGAAAAACACTGCCTTCCCGAACATTTTAGAGGCTGCAACAATGGCCGAAGGGCCGACAACCTCGGCCATTGCTTTCACGCATGCCTCTATAGTCATGTTCGGGTGGACGTAGCTCTTGACCCCATGCTTTGTTGTTAATAAAGCAAACGGTGACGGGGCAACAGGTGCAGCTGCAGCAGCCGCAGCAGCATATGAACGGGAAGGCCCCGCCACCGGCAAAGAGGGGCTTGCCATGGGGTCTAAGAGCTACGTCCACCCCCAAGAAACAAAACAAATTTACACAATTTTTAAAAAAAGCAAACTTTAAACAAGGTGGAGTGGGAGTAGAGGAGGATGGCGCAGGATGGTAAAAGAAAAGGGGAGGATAGGTGATTGAGGCGACTGAGTGGAGGAAGGGAGAGAAAGGCTGAAAAGGATGTTTGTTCCAACTGCCAGTTGGAGCACCTTTATCACAATTAGTCCAAACTTGTTTGTTGTCTTCCAGTTGGGGGAGGCTTCTTCGCCCGGGACAGCTGGAGCCGCCCGGTACTCTCCTCTTCTGATTTTAACAAGACAGTCTTCACCCGGGCAACTCCAGCTGTCCCGAGCAGGCAGTTGGGGTGGGGAGGGAGCTCCCTGTGTGCAAACACCAATACAAACACAGGGGCCCCTACTGGATTTGGCTGCCCCACCCCTGAGTCTTCAGGCCTCTTCTCCCTCCCCCAAACAGTTTAAACTTAATAGCCTTTCAGGTGCCCTGACACCCACCTCTCCAGAAAAATTGCAGCCTTCCTTGATGGTTTCCCTCCACTCTGTATTCACCTTTCTCCAGTCTCTCTCTCCAGTTGCTGCAGTCTCCACTCTGTATTCACCTTTCTCCAGTTGCTGCAGTCTCCACTCTCCACTCTGCAATTGCAGTTCTGGTCGCCTCATTTTAGGAAGGATGTGGAAGCCTTGGAGAGGGTGCAGAGGAGATTTACCAGGATGTTGCCTGGAATGGAGAATAAGTCTTACGAGGAAAGGCTGAACATTCTAGGCCTCTTCTCATTAGAAAGGAGAAGGATGAGGGGTGACATGATAGAGGTTTATAAGATGATCAGGGGAATAGATAGGGTAGACAGTCAGAAACTTTTTCCCCGGGTGGAGCAAAGCGTTACAAGGGGTCATAAATTTAAGGTGAAGGGTGGGAGATATAAGGGGGATGTCAGGGGAAGGTTCTTTACCCAGAGAGTGGTCGAGGCATGGAATGCCTTGCCCGGGGAAGTTGTTGAGTCAGAAACTTTAGGGACTTTCAAAAGGCTTTTGGATAGGTATATGGATAAAGGAGAATGATGGGGTATAGATTAAATTGTCCTTGACAGAGGACAAAGGATCGGCACAACATTGTGGGCCGAAGGGCCTGTTCTGTGCTGTATGTTCTATGTTCTATGTTCTATGTTAACACAGGTGCAGCTGCTCCCCCTGATTGCTGGCAGGAAGTGCTCCAAATTGACCAGCCAAACTCAGTGCTGTACCTGTCCTGGGAGTGTTTGATGGGGACAGTGTAGAAAGAGCTTTACTCTGTATCTAACCCCCGTTTTTTTTCCCAAGGTGGCCTTTATACCCCAGGCCCCTTTTATATTTTTCACGTTGAAGGGGCATTTACTCCTCAGGCCCTCTTTATATACATATTTACATTTTTAAAATAACTTTATTAAAACCAGATAAATAAACAAAAAAGCTCAAATTAAAATGCCATTCACGGCGTCAACGATGCATTCCAGTCCCTGCGTTGCCCACTAGTCGCGGAAGGCCTCAAGCATACCAGCGGACACCGCATGCTCCTTCTCCAGGGACACCTGGGCGCGAACGTAACCACGGAAGAGGGGCAGGCAATCGGGCAAGATGGACGCCCCGACGGCCCGCAACATGGACCTGTGAATTGCCACCTTGGCCAGGCCCAGGAGCAGACCGATGAGGAGATCCTCCTCCCGGCCCAAGCCCCTCCTCTTCTGGGTGCCCACAGATCAGGATTGTGGGACTGAAGAGCAGCCAGAATTTGAGGACCAGCCCCTCCAGATACTCAAATAGGGGCTGCAACTTCGCACACTCAGTATATATGTGGAACATAGACTCGTCCAGGCCGCAGAAAGTACAGGCGGCCTGGGAGTCCATGAACCTACATAAAAGCCTATTGCACGGGACTGCTCTGTGCAGCACCCTCCACCTCAGGTCCCCGATGTAAAGGGGGAAGACTCCCGCGTCGAGAGACCTCCATCGGGGGTTCCCCTCGCCGCCAGGTGGCAACGCGGACCGCCAGGGCGTGTCCGGCCGGCTGACGTGGACAAGGAAGTGGAGAGTGTGCAGGAGCAGCCGGTACAGGAAACCCCTCCGCGCTGATTGGAATAGCATGGAGGGCATTTTCGAGAGGTGGCTCGGGTTAGACGGGACCAGCTCCCGAGGAGGGTTTCGTGGCCTGTGTCTGATGAGCAGTTCCGGCCGAGCGGGGGTCAGCTCGGCCGGGATCGCTCTGCACTCCCGGGCCCCCTCGACACCCACAGTGAGGGGCGTCCCGGGAGTTTCGGCTACTCCTCCGACCGCCGGGCAGTCCCAGGAATCGGCCGCCCAGACACCTGAGGGGCTCACCTCCGCCGGCGAGGGAGCGCCCCGACTGGAGCCGACCATGTTCCATACTCGGAATAGATCCCGGTAAAAGACAGGCAAATCCCGCAGAGAGGCGCGGCGAACAGACTCCTCCAGGAGCTGTGTGTCGTCTTGAAGGCAGTGACACTGGCGGAAAAAATACGTCGCCAGCACACATCATCTGGGAGGACGCTCGACGGACAGGTATCTCTGCAGGGTCCGAAGTTGGAGAGTTGCAGCATGGGTGCGGATGCGCACCAGCGACTGGCCGCCCTCCTCAATATGGAGACTCAGGACCGCGGCAGAGACCCAGTGTTTCCTCTTGCCCCAGAAGAAATTGACGAGTTTCTTCTGGATCTTGTTGGCAAATGCAGGGGGCGGGGCCAAAATGACCAACCGGTACCACAACATGGAGGTGTATGACCAACGCTCGGCCCCTGTAGGAAAGCACTCGTAGCAGTCCTGTCCAGCGCCCCTGCCGAGCGGTGACTTTCGCCTCCAACTCCTGCCAGTTTGCCGACCAGGCTTCCTCAGCGGGGACAAGATGGACTCCCAGATAGAGGAGGTGCGTGGTGCTCCACGCAAAAGGTGTCATCTCCTCCAGCAGGGAGTCCACCCGCCACTGACCAACCAGGAGTCTGGAACATTTCCCCCAATTGATCCTTTTGGAGGATGCGGCAGAAAATGTCTGCTGGAAGTCGCACATCCTCCGCAAGTCAACGGGATCTCTGATTGCGAGCAGCACGTCGTCGGCGGAAGCCAAGAGGATGACCCGCATGGCCGGCTCACGCAGAGCCAATCCCGTCAACCTCCTGCGAAGCAGGCACAGGAAGGGCTCCACGCAGATGGTATACAATTGGCCGGACTTGGGGCATCCCTGATGCACTCCTCCCCGAAAGCGAAGGGGCACTATCAAGGACCCGTTAACTTTGACTAGACACTCTGCGGTGGCGTATAAAAGTCGGACCCGGGCCACGAAATGCGGCCCGAGTCCGAAAGCGCGCAGAGTCCCGAAAAGGTATTCGTGATCCACCCTGTCTCACGCCTTCTCCTGATCGAGGGAGAGAAAGGCCACCGACTGACCAGTCCTCTGGGAAAGATGGATCAGGTCCCGGGCCAGGTGGATTTTGTCCTGATGGACTGGCCCGGGACCATGTAGGACTGGTCGGGGTGGATCATGTGGGCCAGCACGGAGCCCAGGCGGGTAGGCATAGCCCGGGCAAGGATCTTATAATCCGTGCTGAGGAGGGAGACCGGACACCAGTTTTTAAGCAGGCAGAGATCGCCCCTCTTCATCAGCAGGAAGATGACCACCCTGCACCACGAGAGGGGCATCTCCATGGTCGCCAGGCTTTCCCCCAGGGCCCGCGCGTAAGCGTTCCCCAGGACGTCCCAGAAAGCCCTGAGGAACTCCACAGTCAACCCATCCAGCCCTGGGGATTTGCCCCTTGAGAGCTGGTGGAGGGCGGCAAAGAATTGGAGGCTCCGCTCACAACGCACTGTAATAAGTACGGACCAGGAGGCCCATTCCCTCCGGATTCGTGATGGAGGATCCATCGTCGGCCAGCAGCTCGACGAGCTGCTGACGGACCCACCGCCATTTTTCCAGCGAGTAGAAGAAGGGTGAGGCGCGGTCCAAATCTTCCAGGATCTGGATCCGCGACCTCACATACGCGCCTTGGCACCCTATGAGCTGCAGGTCCCTCAGCGCGCCCTTCTTGTCTTTGTACGCCTGCAACAGGACTGGGTCCGCGACGGCATGACCGACGCAAGACTCCAAGGCGCCCGATCTCGGACTGCCGCCTCTTGGTCGACCCCTTCGGGTACTGCTGACTGAAGACGCGGATGTGAGTCTTGCCCACATCCCAGCATAGCCTCAAGGAGGGGAAGCCCCCCTGCTTCCTTCTCCAGTCGGCCCAGAATCGACAGAACGAGTCACGAAATTGCTCGTCCTCCAGCAGCCAGTTGTTACAGTGCCAGTACGCGGACCCCGCACACGTGCGGAGTGGAGTGAACTCCACCTACAACAGGCGGTGATCCGAGCACGGCACCAGCCGCATGGAGGCCGCCGAGACGCGGGAGATGTACGCCTGCGAAAAGTAGAGGCTGTCGATTCGGGACCCTCCGCCTCCAGACCTCCACGTGAAGGCGCTGGAGTCGGGATGGAGATTCCGCCAGACGTCCACCAAGTTAAGGGAGCTGATCAGCCCCCTCAACTTCTCCACCGACGCTTGGCCGCGCTGGGGACCGGAGCAATCCCCCACCTCGGGGGTGCAGTTAAAATCCCCCCCCCCCCCGAGGATGATGCGCTCGCCGCTATCGATGGAGCTCAAGAGAGTGGACGCTTCTTTAAAGAAGCGCACTTGCAATGCACCGGGCCTGGGCGCGTACACGTTCACAAGTTGAGCGGCACACTACCCAGGCGAACGGCGAGGTGGAGCAAGTGGCCCGGCACGAGCTCCTTGACCCCCAAGATCTCCAGATGAAAAGTCGGGGCCAACAAGATAGCGACCCCACTAGAAATAGGGGTGAGGTGACTCATGTCGACACCACCCTGCCACTCCAGGGGACAGGTAGCTTCATCTCCCGGAACGGTGTGAGTTTCCTGCAGAAAGCTCACCGCGTAGCTCCCCTCCCTGAGGACTGAGAGATTGTCAAACCTGCGGTGAGACTCCCTGCTGCCGTTGATGTTGAGGCTGGCTATGGTTATCTTCATGTCAAAGGTACTTAAAACCCGTCACCAACACCTCACTGTGAGGAGGGTGTGGAAGTGCACCTGGCCTACCACTCCCCCAGCAACCCATTGGGGAACGCTTTAAAATGGCGCCTCTCAACCAGTTTCACGCCCGCGTGCTTGCCCGCTTTCTTAAGGGCGGCACGGACGGACTGTATGACCAGCGCGAGATTCGACCAACGGCCGAGGGCCAGCTGAACTTTCTTGCGGCAACACCTGCAAGCCGCGAGGAAATCCCAGAGTTCAGCCGTGGGGATGAGAGGAGATTCGGTGGGTGGCACGAGGGACTCCACCACCTCACTGGCGATGGAATCAAGATCATCATCTGTGGCCCACACCGTATCCCCATCCTCTTCCAGGTCGTAACCGCCAGCATCCGACACATCCATCACATACTGTGGGTCGGACATCCCGGCCGCGCCAGCTGATCCCGCCTCCGTCACGATCCCACCCCCAGGATCGATGTCTGAGGAGTCCTTTCTGGGTTCTATTGTGAAACTGGAGCCTGTGGGTACCAGCAGTGCAGGACCCCACTCCTCCTCCGTCCCCAGGCCAATGAGTGGTCCAGTGGAGACATAAGTTGCCGACTCCGGAAATCCAGCCGGAGCTGAGACCGGAGGCGGAGAAAGGAGGCCATCTCCCGCTCTGCCAGCACCCACAGGCCCAGCAGGTGGGGCAGCATTCTCGGTTATAACTGGGTCAGTGTCTCCTGGTTGGTGGTGGACTCCGGCTAGGACGGCCGACCCTTTGGGGCCCCGCCTTCCCCTCTTCTCAGGGCACCCGACCCAGTGGCAGTGGCAGAATGGGCGGCATCCCCAGGCTCCCCCACAACAAGCAGGGCTCCACTGGCTTCCCCTGGAGGGGCCACATGTACAGGTGTCTCCCCCTCCACTCCATCCTGAGGAATAGGGAGCTCCTGCCCGGACTTTGCAGCCTTGATGTTGGTGGTGGTGGTAGGGGAGAGCTGGGGACCTGATACAGGAGACAGCTCGTCTCCAACAGATGGACCCTGCGCTTCAGGGCCCCTTGTCACCTATGTGGAGGGGTACCTTCTCCTCTTTTTTCCAGTTGGATGCAGAGGCTCAGAGACCTCCATGTCATCAGAGGCCTCCGCCTTCGCACCCTCCTTCTTTTTAGTCGCTCTGGGCCTGAGCCCAGCCCTGGGGCAAATTGACTCCCTGAGATCGGGCTTTGCGCTGAGCTCAGACTCGGGCTGTGTCAAAATGTCCGGGGAACACGCCTCTCGACATTTATATTTCCTCTGCGCCTTCCTTCCACTTGAACGGGCACCCTCCTCCCTGCCGGAGGCCGTGAAAACCACAGCCTCCGGTACCGACTGAATGGTATCAGGTAGAGGTGTTGGGGGTGTGGGAGGAGGTGCAGCGGCGCCACCCTGGGCCGCCGAGTTGGAATTGGCTGCCGGGAGGTTGGGGCAGTTCTTACGAACATGTCCCACCCCCTTACAGAAATGGCACCGCACCCCATCCAAGGTCCAGAAGACGCGGTAGGCCGTCCCCTTGAACTGTACATTGACGTGGCCCTCTGTAACCTCCTCCCGCGCCAGCTGCATGAATAGATTGTGGCGGAAGGAGTACACATGCCGGAGGCAATTCTCCCGAAGACCGAGCGGGACTGGGGTGAGCCCCGTCTTTACCTCCCTCAGATGGTGCAGGTGGGGAAGGAGGAGGTCACCAGGAATGAAGGGCGGGACGTTTGATAAAATGACCCTTTGCGCAGTGGCCTCGAGTGGGTCCACTGGCAGAAAGATCCCGCCCACGATGAGCCACTTGTTCAGAGCCAGGGACACCGCCCGCTCCGTCTTCAGGAAAAACACTGCCTTCCCGTACATTTTAGATGCTGCAACGTCCGACAACCTCAGCCATTGCTTTCACGCATGCCTCTATCGTCATGTTTGGGTGGACGAAACTCTTGACCCCATGCTTCGATGTTATTAATGCGAACGGTGACAGGGCAACAGGAGCCGCAGCAGCATATGAACGAGAAGGCCCCGCCACCGGTGAAGGAGGGCTTGCCATGAGGTCTAAGAGCCACGTCCTCCCCCAAGAAGCAAAGCGATTTTACACAATTGAAACAAAAAACAAACAAAATGTAAACAAAGTGGAGTGGGAGTAGAGGAGGATAGGGGAAGGAAGGTAAAGGAAAAGGGGAGGATAGATTTCTGAGGCGACTGAGTGGAGGAAGTGAGAGAAAGGCTGAAAGGGATGTTTGATCCAACTGCCAGTTGGAGCACCTTTGTGACAATTAGTCCAAACCTGTTGGTTGTCTTCCAGTTGGGAGAGGCTTCTTCGTCCAGGACGGCTGGAGCCGCCCGGTACCCTCCGCTTCTGCTTTTAACAAGACAGTCTTCACCCGGGCAACTCCAGCTGTCCCGAGCAGGCAGTTGGGGTGGGGAGGGAGCTCCCTGTGTGCAAGCACAAATACAAATACAAATACAGGGGACCCCTACTGGATTTGGCAGCACCACCCAAGTCTTCCGGCCTCTTCTCCCTCCCCCAAACAGTTCAAATTTAGAGACCTTCAGGTGCCCTGACACACACCTCTCCAAAACAATTGCAGCCTTCTTTGATGGTTTCTCTCCACTCTGCATTCAACTCTCCACTTCCTCCAATTACTCCAGTCTCCTCTCTCCAGTTGCTGCAGTCTCCAGTCGCCAGTCTTCACTCTGCAGTTGCTGAAGCACAGGTGCAGCTGCTCCCCCTGATTGCTGGCAGGAAGTGCTCCAAATTGCCCAGCCAATCCCTGTGCAGTACCTGTATTTGGATTGTTTGATGGGGACAGTGTTGAGGGAGCTGTACTCTGTATCGAACCCCCGTGCTGTACCTGTCCTGGGAGTGTTTGATGGGGGACAGTGTAGAGAGATATTTACTCTGCAGCTAACCCCGTGCTGTACCTGTCCTGGGAGTGTTTCATGGGGACAGTGCAGAGGGAGCTTTACTCTGCATCTAACATTGACCAATACACAGAAAGCAGAGAATAGTTGTGAACGGTTGTTTCTCAGACTGGGTAGAGATGTACAGTTGTACATCCAATCGTGCACAGCAAGCTCCCACAAGCAGCTAAGTGATAATGAGCAGAATCTTGTTTTAGTGATTTTGGTTGTGTTATAAATATTGTCCAGGACACCAGGGAGAACTTCATTGAGCCCACACGGGTACGATGGGTGATTGGCCTCTTTCTGTGCTGGAGCAGTCTGTGATTCGGTGAGTTCACAGCGGACTGTCCGAGATTACATTTAAAAACGGTTTCCTCTGGTTTGTGATTCTCCCTCTTAGCTTAACCCTTGGAGTCCAGGTATCATTCTACTCTCTTTATACCATCCAATATTTCACACTCCTCCTTAACCACAATGTCTGCAAAATCCCCCTCTTTTATGTCTATTTCACAATATTGCTGCTCTTATGATTAAAGGGACAGTTACAGAGGGGTTACGACATTGGGTAAGAGACAGAACACAGAGAGTTGTGGTGAACGGCTGTTGCAGACTGGAGGGAGGTGTAGAGTGGTGTCACCCAGAGGTTTGTATTGGGACCACTGCTCTTTTTGATGTCTATTCATGACCTGACTTGGGTTTACAGAGCAGAACTTCAAAGTTTGCAGACGACACAACACTTTGCAAATGTAGTAAAGAGGGAAGAGAATAGTAGCAGACTTCAGGAAGCTATTGGCAGTCTGGTGAATTGGACAGACACATGGCAGGTTAACTGCAATGCTGAGAAATGTGAAGTGATGGATTTTGGATGCAAGTCTGTGGGAGAGGCAATCTAAACAAAATGGTACAATGTTAAAATGGTTGCAGGAACAGAGAGGCCTTATACATACAGGAGCTGACAGTGTCTCTCTCTCCCTCCCCCCATTTCACACTCTCTCTTTCTCTTTCAATACCGATCCTGAGTTTTCTCAGAATTCTTCTTGGTGAATCGTACCCGGAAATGTTTCAGTCCCATTGTTACCAGGAACTAGTCACATTTCTGTGGTATTTTCTATGTCTTAATGAATCAATTTGGAGCTTGGATTGTGTCAGGTAAATGTGGTTTCTCATACAGACGTTCCTGCCTTGGGGAACTGTCAGTTATCTGTGCAGGGACAGGACATCGGGGTGTTTGAATGGAGTTGAAGATTTTGTTTGCTTGAATAGGGTGTGAATTAGATTGTGGATTGAGTCCCTGAAGGTCTTTAAGCCGATGTCCTGAGAGAATGAAGTGGTTTACCAATGTCTGAATAACATCAAAGTCTTTATACACATGAAAGAACAAGATTGAGGACAATATACAAAAGCTGAGACAGTCAGGCAACAACTGGAGGAAGGTTAATGTATTTTACAGTTTGTAATCTGAAAGTCTGAGCTAATGGCTGAAAAACCAGGATTTCAAATCCCACATTGGGCTCTTGTGAATTTGAATTTCTCTGAAAATAAAAAATAAATCTGGAATAATAAATCCTCCAGGATGAAATGATTCCCTCTCACTGCTCTGACACTGATTTACCTTCAAGTAGCGTTTTCCACTCCACTTTTTCTAAATCACCTTCCAGCTTCATTCCCGAAAACGAAGTGTAAAACTGACCCAACTCTTGTTGGCCTTGCTACATGCTGGACTAAAAAAGTTCCCCTGTATTCACTTTTAGAATTCTGTATCCTCGATACCTTTTACACGAGTCTCAGTTATCAATGCACTGGTCAGGTCTGCACTAGACCACGTCTCTGTTGAGATTAAACATGGCCCAGTCTCTGCGATAAAAATTTCTTAAAGAATGCAGAGAAAACCCTCCAATTTATACACAAGATCCTAAGAAATAGGAGCAGGAGTAGGCCATTCAGCCCCTCGAGCCTGTTCAGCCATTCAATACGATCATGACTGATCTGCTGATCTGATAGTGACCTTAACTCCACTTTCCTGCCTGCCCCCCATCACCCTTGACTCCCTTGCCGATCATAAATCTATCTAACTCAGCCTTGAAGATATTCAATGACCCAACCTCCACTCCTCTCTGGGGAAAAGAATTCCAAAGTCTAACCAGCCGCTGGGAGAAAGAAATCTTCCTTAGTTCTGTCTTGAATGGCCGACCATTTATTTTTAATCTGTGCCCCCTGGTTCTTGACTCCCCCACAAGGGGAACATCCTCCCAGCATTCGCCCTCCAAAGTCCCCTCTGAATCCACTGAGTTTAGGCCCAACCTGTTCAACCATTCCTCATATAACAGCCCCTGCATCCCAGGAATCAGCCGAGTGAACCTTCTCTGAACTGCTTCCAATATATCAAGGCCTGACCATTTCTCCACTTTCAAAGATAACAAACACCTTAATATTTCCCTCTCACTCTGTTTATCCCATTCAAGATTTCACACTCCTCCTCTTTAACGACAATGTCTGCATCGTTCCACTCTTTTATAAAGACAGACACAAAGTAATCATTATGAACCATGCCCAAACCTCCCACCTCCTCACACACATTCCCTTTCTGGTCCATAACACTCTATGCTTAGTTATCCTCTCGCTCTTCATGTATTTATAAATCATCTCTTTGTTTTCCTTGATTTTACTTGGTAATATATTTACAGCTCTCTCTTTGCTTTCCTAATTTGATTTTTAATTTCACCCCTGAACTTTCTTCACTCTTCTCGGCTTTCTATGGTATTGAGCTCTCGGTAACTGACAAAAGCTTCCCTTTTGTACCTTATCCCACCTGGTTTGATCCTTGCTATCCAACGGGATTTGGGAGTCTCAGCCTGTTTGTCTTGGTGGGAAAATATTTGTTCTCAACCCTCACTAACTCTCACCGCTCTGACACTCATTTATCTTCAGGGAACCGTTTCCAATCCAGTTTGCTGAACCCTCCCCTCCCTGAAACTACCATCTCCTCCGATCCCCCTGAAGGACCCTCACATCCTTCCTAATGTGTGGTGACCAGAACTGGATGCAATATTCCAGTTGTGGCCGAACCAGAACTTTGGAAAGGTTTAGCATAGCTTCCATGCATTTGTACCCACAACTATTTATGAAGCCTAAGATGCCACATGCTTTGCTGACAGCTCTCTTAATATGTCCTGCCACCTTCAGAGATGTATGTACATATATCCCCAGGTCCCTCTGTCCCTGTACACTCTCTAGAACTGTGCCATTAAGTCTATATTGCCACTCCCAATCACTTCTGCAAAAATACATCACCTCACATTTCCCTGTATTAAATTCCATCTGCCAATTCTGCTTAACGATCACTGTCCTGTTGCAGTCGATTGGTGTCATCCTCACTGTTTGCATTTCCTCCAAGTTTGGTATCATCGGCAAACATTAAAAATTTACTCAAACACTAAAACATTCCAAAACGCAGAGGCTCACAAATTTAACACAAGTTTCCTTTTCTGAGTCTCGCTGGTCTGTTCTGATTTTCTGTTGGGTGGCATCAGCGTGGAGTTTGTGTTCTGTCCTAAACCCACAAACATATAACTCAGAGGTAGGATTATTACCCACGGAGCCACAGCTGGCTCCAATGTTCCCTGAAAATTTAGTTGTTGTGCACGGCCAGTTATTTTTTTCCTGCGCTGTCCCTTTAAATATTTGAAGAATCTTTGCAGACCTGTGATTTATCACGGAAAAGGACATGCGTGGTACCTTCCAGGCTGCTGCACACAGATTTGCAGGAACACTGAATGACATTCTTCATTGAAATCTCTTCATCTTTCTCTCCGATAATCTCTCTTCATTGCAATCCTTCCCTCTCTCTGTTATTCTCTCTTCATTTCTATCCCTGTCTTTCTCACTGTTACTCTCCCCATGTGGATGGAGGAGGAGAAAGAGAGGCATAACTAGAGGCAGCTTTACTCTGTATCTAACCCCACACTGTACCTGCCCTGCGAGTGTTTGAGGGAACAGAGAAGACAGAGATTTGCTCTGCAGAGAACTTGGCTTGGCAGCATTTGATGAGTCAGTGCAGACAGAGCTTTCCGCTGTTTCTTGGAGTTAAGAAGGGGAAGGGTTGACTTGATCAAAGTTTACAAAATAATAATGGAAACTGATTGGGTAGATAAAGAGAAACTCTACTCACTAGTTGGGGGTGTCTCGGACGAGGTGGTCTGTCTAAAAATCGTACATTTGTTGAAAAGCCTTTCTAGGGTGAAATATATTAACACTTCTGCACACAAAGGGTTATGTAATTGTGGAACTGTCTTCCACAAATAACCCCACCCTATCTCTGCAATCACCTCCAGCTCCACATGGGTGGCACAGTGGCCCAGTGGTTAGCACCGCAGCCTCACAGCACCAGCGACCCGGGTTCAATTCTGGGTACTGTCAGTGTGGAGTTTGCAAGTTCTCCCTGTGTCTGCGTGGGTTTCCTCCGGGTGCTCTGGTTTCCTCCCACAAGCCAAAAGACTTGCAGGTTGATAGGTAAATTGGCCATTAGCAATTGTATAGGTCGGTGGGAGGGAAATATAAGGACAGGTGGCGATGTGGTAGGAATTTGGAAATAGTGTAGGATTAGTATAAATGGGTGGTTGACGGTCGGCACAGACTCGGTGGGCTGAAGGGCCTGTTCTCGGTGGGCTGAAGGGCCTGTTTCAGGGCTGTATCACTGAACTGATCCTCCAATTCTGACCTCTTGAGCATCCGAAATTTGAATCGTTCCGCCATTGGTGGCCGTGCCTTCAAGCTGCCAAGGCCCGAACTCTGGAATTCCTTCCCTACACCTCTCCGTCTCACTCATGCCCTTTCCTATTTGATGACGCTCCCTAAATCCAAGCTCTTTGACCAAGTTTTTGGTGCTGAAATCTGGAATTCTGTATCTCAGAGTTGTGGAGGCTAGGCCACTAATTGTATATAAAGAAGAGATAGATAAATTTTTGAAATCTCGTTGTGTCGAGAGTTATGCTGAGCAGGCATGGAAGAGGAGTTGAGTCCTGGGACAGATCAGCATTGACATTATTGAATGGCAGGGCAGGCTTGAGGGGCTGAATCGCCAACTCCTGCTCCGACTTCTTATGTTCGTCTGTCTAGTTTAAGGTGCGTGGGGCAAGGTTACTGAGAGGTCAGTTTCAGTTTAATGTTAAAGTTAATTCCCTTTTGTTTCGGCGGACCAGGCGACTGATGGGTAAGTAAAACATATATATTTGGGTGGTTTGAATTGATTTTCCCTATCGTACAGCGGCTTTTTTCGGGAGCTGGTAGTGCGAGCGAGCGAACAGCTGAGAGGTCAGGTTCAGTTAAAAGTTAAAGTTAATTACCTTTTGTTTCGGCGGACCAGGGGACTGCTGGGTAAGTAAAAACATATATATTTGGGCGGTTTGAATTGATTTTCCCTTAGGTACAGCGGCTTTTATCGGGAGCTGGTAGTGCGAGCGAGCGAACAGCTGAGAGGTCAGTTTCAGTTTAAAGTTAAAGTTAATTACCTTTTGTATTGGCGGACTAGAGGACTGCTGGGTAAGTAGAAACATACATATTTGGGCGGTTGCTTTACCCGAAACACTACTCGGGTAGTGTCTCCTACCTATCCTCCTCCTCTAACCAAAAAAAAAGGACTCTGGTGTTTTGAAAAGGTAAGCTTTTTATTTAAAAAGTTCTGTCCGTCGGATTGATAAGCAAACAAGATTTGACTTTTTTTTTTTGGTTTTTCAGTAGATTTGTTGGGAATTTAGAATAGAGGGAATGGAGGTTAAGGCAGTTGAATGTTCCTCCTGCAGAATGTGGGAGGTAAGGGTCGCCAAAAGTGCCCCTGCTGTGTGCATCTGCGGGAAGAGCACCCAACTCCAGCTCCTCGAGAACCGCGTTAGGGAACTGGAGCTGGAGCTGGATGAACTTCGGATCATTCGGGAGGTGGAGGGGGTTATTGAGAGGAGTTATAGGGAGTTAGTCACACCTCAGGTAAAAGACGTGGGTAGATGGGTTACCGTCAGGGGAAGGAGAGGGAACCAGCAGGCAGTGCAGGGATCCCCTGTGGCCGTTTCCCTCAACAACAGGTATACTTTTTTGGATACTGTTGCGGGGGACGACTTACCAGGGGTAAGAAATGGGGTACAGGTCTCTGGCACCGAGTCTGTCCCTGTTGCTCAGAAGGGAAAGGGGAAGTGGAGCAGAGCATTAGTCATTGGGGACTCCACAGTTAGGGGAACAGATAGGAGGTTCTGTGGGAACGAGAGAGACTCACGGTTGGTGTGTTGCCTCCCAGGTGCCAGGGTTCGTGATGTCTCGGATCGTGTTTTTGGGATCCTTAAGGGGGAGGGGGAGCAGCCCCAAGTCGTGGTCCACATAGGCACCAACGACATAGGTAGGAAGAGAGATGGGGATTTAAGGCAGAAATTCAGGGAGCTAGGGTGGAAGCTTAGAGCGAGAACAAATAATTGTTATCTCTGGATTTTTGCCCGTGCCACGTGCTAGCGAAGCGAGGAATAGGGAGAGAGAGGAGTTGAACACGTGGCTGCAGGGATGGTGTAGGAGGGAGGGTTTTGGTTTCCTGGATAATTGGGGCTCTTTCTGGGGTAGGTGGGACCTCGACAAACAGGATGGTCTTCACCTGAACCAGAAGGGTAAAAATATCCTGGGGGGGAGATTTGCTAGTGCTCTTCGGGGGGTGGGGTGGGGGGGGGGGGGGGTGTTTAAACTAATTCAGCAGGGGAAAGGGAACCTAAATTGCAGTTCCAGTGTACAGGATGTTGAGAGTAGTGAGGTCAGGGATAAGGTTACAAGGACGCAAGAGGGCACTGACAAGCAAGAACTTGGTTTAAAGTGTGTCTACTTCAACGCCAGGAGCATCCGGAATAAGGTGGGTGAGCTTGCAGCATGGGTTGGTACCTGGGATCTCGATGTTGTGGCCATTTCGGAGACATGGGTAGAGCAGGGGCAGGAATGGATGTTGCAGGTTCCGGGATTTAGATGTTTCAGTAAGAACAGAGAAGATGGTAAAAGAGGGGGGGGGGGGGGGGTGGCATTGCAAATCAAGGAGGGTATTACAGCGGCAGGAAGGACGTTTGAGGACTCGTCTACTGAGGTAGTATCGGCCGAAGATAGAAACAGGAGACGAGAGGTCACCTTGTTGAGAGTTTTCTATAGACCTCCGAATAGTTCCAGAGATGTAGAGGAAAGGATAGCGAAGATGATTCTCGACAGGAGCGAGAGTAACACGGTAGTTGTTATGGGGGACTTTAACTTTCCAAATATTGACTGGAAATACTATAGTTCGAGTACTTTAGATGGGTCAGTTTTTGTCCAGTGTGTGCAGGGGGGTTTTCTGACACAGTATGTAGACAGGCCAACCAGGGGCGATGCCACATTGGATTTGGTACTGGGTAATGAACCCGGCCAGGTGTTAGATTTAGATGTAGGTGAGCACTTTGGTGATAGTGATCACAATTCGGTTAGGTTTACCTTAGCGATGGGCAGGGACAGGTATATACCGCAGGGCAAGAATTATAGCTGGGGGAAAGGAAATTATGATGCGATTAGGCAAGATTTAGGATGCGTAGGATGGGGAAGGAAACTGCAGGGGATGGGCACAATAGAAATGTGGAGCTTATTCAAGGAGCAGCTACAGCGTGCCCTTGATAAGTATGTACCTGTCCGGCAGGGAGGAAGTTGTCGAGCGAGGGAGCCGTGGTTTACTAAAGAAGTTGAAGCGCTTGTCAAGAGGAAGAAGAAGGCTTATTTTAGGATGAGACGTGAAGGCTCAGTTAGGGCACTTGAGAGTTACAAGCTAGCCAGGAAAGATCTAAAGGGAGTGCTAAGAAGAGCGAGGAGAGGACACGAGAAGTCATTGGTGGATAGGATCAAGGAAAACCCTAAGGCTTTCTATAGGTAAATCAGGAATAAAAGAATGACTGGAGTTAGATTAGGGCCAATCAAGGATAGTAGTGGGAAGTTGTGTGTGGAATCAGAGGAGATAGGGGAAGCGTTAAATGAATATTTATCATCAGTATTTACAGTAGAGAAAGAAAATGTTGTCGAGGAGAATGTTGAGATACAGACTACACGGCTAGATGGGATTGAGGTTCACAAGGAGGAGGTTTTTGCAATTTTGGAAAGTGTGAAAATAGATAAGTTCCCTGGGCCAGATGGGATTTATCCTAGGATTCTCTGGGAAGCCAGGGAGGAGATTGCAGAGCCTTTGTCCTTGATCTTTATGTCGTCATTGTCGACAGGAATAGTGCCAGAAGACTGGAGGATAGCAAATGTTGTCCCCTTGTTCAAGAAGGGGAGTCGAGACAGCCCTGGTAATTATAGACCTGTGATCCTTGCTTCGGTTGTGGGTAAAATGTTGGAAAAGGTTATAAGAGATAGGATTTATAATCATCTTGAAAAGAATAAGTTCATTAGCGATAGTCAGCACGGTTTTGTGAAGGGGAGGTCGTGCCTCACAAACCTTATTGAGTTTTTCGAGAAGGTGACCAAACAGGTGGATTAGGGTAAAGCCGTGGTGTATATGGATTTCAGTAAGGCGTTTGATAAGGTTCCCCACGGCAGGCTATTGCAGAAAATACGGAAGTATGGGATTGAAGGTGATTTAGAGCTTTGGATCAGAAATTGGTTAGCTGAAAGAAGACAGAGGGTGGTGGTTGATGGCAAATGTTCATCCTGGAGTTTAGTTACTAGTGGTGTACCGCAAGGATCTGTTTTGGGGCCACTGCTGTTTGTCATTTTTATAAATGACCTGGATGAGGGTGAAGAAGGGTGGGTTAGTAAATTTGCGGATGGCACGAAGGTCGGTGGAGTTGTGGATAGTGCCGAAGGATGTTGCAGGTTACAGAGGGGCATAGATAGGCTGCAGAGCTGGGCTGAGAGATGGCAAATGGAGTTTAATGCGGAAAAGTGTGAGGTGATTCACTTTGGAAGGAGTAACAGGAATGCAGAGTACTGGGCTAATGGGAAGATTCTTGGTAGTGTAGATGAACAGAGAGATCTTGGTGTCCAGGTACATAAATCCCTGAAAGTTGCCACCCAGGTTATTCGGGCTGTTAAGAAGGCATATGGTGTGTTAGCTTTCATTAGTAGGGGGATCGAGTTTCGGAGCCACGAGGTCATGCTGCGGCTGTACAAAACTCTGGTGCGGCCGCACCTGGAGTATTGCGTGCAGTTCTGGTCACCGCATTATAGGAAGGATGTGGAAGCTTTTGAAAGGGTGCAGAGGAGATTTCCTAGGATGTTGCCTGGTATGGAGGGAAGGTCTTACGAGGAAAGGCTGAGGGACTTGGGGTTGTTTTCGTTGGAGAGAACGAGGAGGAGAGGTGACTTAATAGAGACATTTAAGATAATCAGAGGGTTAGATAGGATGTATAGTGAGAGTCTATTTCCCTGGATGGTGATGACAAACACACGGGGACATAGCTTTAAGCTGAGGGGTGATAGATATTGGACAGATGTCAGAGGTAGTTTCTTTACTCAGAGAGTAGGAGGGGCGTGGAATGCCCTGCCTGCAACAGTAGTGGACTCGCCAACTTTAAGGGCATTTAAGTGGTCATTGGATAGACATATGGATGAAAATGGAATAGGGTAGGTCAGATGGTTTCACAGGTCGGCGCAACATCGAGGGCCGAAGGGCCTGTACTGCGCTGTCATGCTCTATGTTCTATGTTTCGAGGGGATGTGCGAGGCAAGTTCTTTGCGCAGAGGGTGGTGAGTGCCTGGAAATTGCTGCCGGGGTTGGTGGTGGAAGCAGGTGCGAGAGCGACTTTTAAGAGGCATCTTGACAAATACATGAACAGGATGGGAATCGATGGATACGGTCCCCACAAGTACAGATCCTTTTAGTTTAGACAGGCATCAAGATCGGCGCAGGCTTGGAGGGCCGAATGGCCTGTTCCTTCGCTGTACTTTTCTTTGTTAGTCTAATATCTCCTTAAGTGACTTGGTGCCAAATCGTTATTATTTTTTATTCATTTGTTAGATGTGTGCTTTACTGGCTAGGCCAGAATTTATTGCCCATCACGAATTGCCCTTGAACCTTCTTGAACCACTGCAGTCCATGTGGGGTAGGTACACCAACAGTACTGTTCGGAAGGGAGTTGCAGGATTTTGACCCAGTCACAATGGAGCAACGGCGATATAGTTCCAAGTCAGTATAGTGTGAGACTTGAAGGGAAACTTGCAGGTGGTGGAGTTCCCACAGTGTTTCCTGTTTGTTTGCTTTCTCTCCCCCTCCTTTTTTCTAGACCTCCCTGTCCTCCTGTCCCTCTCTTTTACGAGAACCTAAGATCAGAAGAAAGTGGGTGCAGGAACTGAGAGACCTGGGACATTTGTGCACAAATTGAAGGTGGCAGGGCTCGTTGAGAAAGTGGTTAAAAGGCATATGGGATCCCAGGCTTTGTAAATCGAGGCTTAGAGTATAAAAACAAGGAGGTTATGATGAAGCTTTATCAAACACTGCTGAATCCTCAAGTGGTATTGTGTCCAATTCTGGACACCACACTTTTGGAAGGATGTGAGGGCATAAGACATGCTGCAGAAAAGGTTTACGAGCAAGGTTCCAGGGATGAGAGACTGAGTTACGTGGATAGTTTGGAGAAGCTGGGGTTGTTACGTGTGTCTCTATCTCTGTCTTCCTCTCTCTGTCTCTCCCTCCTGCTGTCTCTGATACTCGGAGTGAGACAGATGGAGAGAGGGTTAGCGATGAAGCCAGGAGAAAAAGGCCAACATATTCAGCAGCCATTTCAGCAGGATAAAAGCCACTAACAAATTCAATAACATCAGAAGGGGGAGAAACACCGATAAATAGGACAATGCCACAAGCTGTTGGAGGGACAGGAAATCGTTTACGAAGGGACAGAGGAACTGATCACACCCTGGATGATGTTGTTGCTGTCAACAAAGCCTATTTCAGCTTACAATATGAAAAGGAGAGAGTGGCAGCTGAGACGCAATGAGTTGATTTTGACTGAGTTAATGAGGGGGCAATGGCGTCCTGCGGCCCCCACAAGGCCCCGCGGCTGGAAAAAGCCCCGACCTGTGGTACGGGCCGCGCGACACCCTGGGAGGAAGCTCTGCACATGCGCATTTCGACATGCCCGTTCAATGCCGCTTTTTACATTCTCCCGCGGCTCAGACTTTCAAGTTTCCTCCATTGAGATCGACAACTGAAGCCGCTTCTCCTTTTCCTTGCAGCTGCTTTCTGACGGAAGTAAACAGCCGGCTGGACATCACGCAAGCATGGCGGCTGATGACGCTGCAGTCCTCCACGCGCCTCACTGAGCCCTGATTTGCTGCGTCACTCCACGTGTTTGGAGGTCACTGGGGTCAAAAGCTGCCTGCAGCCTCCGCGCAGTCGCGGTTTGGGCGGCATGTGACCACCCAGGGTGGAGGAGGGGCCAGCACCAGACTCTTAAAGGGACCCTGCACGGCCAGAACTGTCCCAAACTCTTAAAGGGACCCAACATGGACTGACAGAGCAAGAGAGTTAGAGTGCAAGTAATAGAGAAGGAAATAGAAAAGAGAGAGTGATGGTGAGAGGGAGAGAGAGAGAGATAAGTGAGATTGAAAGAATAATAGAGAGATGGGGAGACTGAGAGAAAATAGGTGATCGGAAGAGAGTGAGAGAGCAAGAGATGGTTAGAAATGGAGGAAGAATTTCCTCAATTGGACAGAGATGGAGAGAGAGTGATAGAAAGATGTGAAGCGAGATCAAAGAGAAAGGAAGGTGGAGAGTGAGGGAGAGGTAGAGTTTGAGAGTGAGGAAACAGATCAACGGAGAGATAAAGGTGAGGAGAGAGTAACAGAGCGAAAGAGAGAGAGAGAGATGGAGAGAAAGTGGGAAGGGAAATGAGAAATTAGAGGAATAGAGCAAACACAGGTTGTGCAGAAAGTGTGAAAAATGAATGAGAGATAGAGTGCCCATCAGAGAGAGAGGGAAAGTCCAGGATAGATGTGGGCAGAGAGAAAGGCAGATGGTATATGTGTGAGTGTATTGTATGTGTGTGTGTCTCTGAGGGTGAGATCAGCACTCGTTCACAGTAAAGAAAATCTTGTGGTGTCAAACAGTCATTTAATTGGGTGCACAACCAGACAAAATAAAATTTTTTTTCCCCGCATAATGAGTCGAGTCAGACACATAAAAATAGTTTGCAGGTTAATGCCCAGATCAGCTTCATTAAAGATTAAAGGTTGCAGAGAGAAATCACCCAACAATCCTGGTTGCAACCCATTGGACTCAATACAATGGTCCAAAAATATTATCACTGCAAATCAAACAAATTCATCAGCTCAACAACCAACAGTGAAATGATCCATAATCTGAAGAGTTCAATGATTCAAGGAAGATTACAGAGCATGATAGAGAACATGTAGACAGACACAGAGTATTTGTTTAGCTTGCCTGCCATTGTCCTATGATGAGAGGCTGAGTAAATTGGACCTGTATTCTCTGGTGTTCAGAAGAATGAGAGGTGATCTCATTGAAACATATTCTAAAGGGACTGTATAGGGTCCACACTGAGAGATTATATCACTTGGTCGGGAAATGAAAGTCTCCCTTATCCCTTCCAAACCAGCTTATCCACCTGTCTTGTCAGCCTCAGGAATCAGTGAACATTCACTCCAAGGTCCCGCTGTTCACAGACAGAGAGAGAATGTTGGAGACAGTCACGTTGTTCGGTTACATCGAAAGGGCAAATGTCAAATATAATCAGCGTTTGATGTAAACCTGAGTACACTGAGGTACACGAAATAGGCATAGATTGTGAAACAACAGAAGAGACGGAGAAATATAGATGGAGAGAGTGTAAGTGAGAAAGGGAGAGATCAGCATGTAGAGAGAAGTGGAGAGCTACACTTACTGTAATCTCTCTCATTCTCCGTCTGCCCCCTCCCTTCCTGAGTCAGTCAGTAGTTCCCCTCACTGCTATCCTCTCCATGAATGGGGCTGCTATTACCGTATCTACACAGGGAGAGAAAATTAGTGGAACTGAAATAATAGTATCTCCACAGGGAGAGTCACTGAGCGGGTCTGGTATTATAGTATCTCCACAGGGAGAGACACTGAGCGGATCTGTTTTCATAGTATCTCCACAGGGAGAGTCACTGAGTGCGTCTGTTAGTATAGTATCTTCACAGGGATAGTCGCTAAGTGGGTCTGTTGTTGCAATATCTCCAAAGACAGAATCACTGAGTGGGTCTGTTATTTTGTCTTCTCCACTGGACGAATCACTGAGTGGGTCTGTTATTGTAGTATCCCCGCAGGGAGAGTCACTGAGTTGGTCTGTTTTTATAGCATATCTAAAGAAAGAGTCATTGAGTGGGTCTGTTGTTGGAGTATCTCCACAGGGAGTGTCACTGAGTGGGTCTGTTATTATAGTATCTCCAAAGGGCGAGTCACTGAGTGGGTTTGTTATTACAGTATTTGCTCAGGGACAGTCACCGAGTGGGTCTGTTATTCTAGGATTTCCACATGGACAGTTGCTGAGTGGGTCTGTTGTAATATCTCCACAGGGAGTGTCACTGAGTGGGTCTGTTATTATCGGATTTCCACATGGAAAGTTGCTGAGTGGGTCTGTTGTCATATCTGCACAGGGCGAATCACTGAGTGGGTCTGTTATTATCGGATTTCCACATGGAGATTTGCTGAGTGGCTCTGTTATTTTGTAATCTCCACTGGGCGAATCACTGAGTGGGTCCGTTATCATAGAATCTCCACAGGGAGAGTCGCGGAGTGGGTCTGCTGTTGGAGTACCTCAACAGGGAGTATCACTGAGTGGGTCTGTTATTATAGTATCTCCAAAGGGCGAGTCACTGAGTGGGTCTGTTATTACAGTATTTGCTCAGGGACAGTCACCGAGTGGGTCTGTTATTATAGGATTTCCACATGGACAGTTGCTGAGTGGGTCTGTTGCAATACCTCCAGAGGGCGAGTCACTGAGTGGGTCTGTTATTATCGGATTTCCACATGGAGAGCCACTGAGTGGGTCTGTTATTTTGCTATCTCCACTGGGCGAATCACTGAGTGGGTCTGTTATTATAGGATTTCCACATGGAAAGTTGCTGAGTGGGTCTGCTGTAATATCTCCACAGGGAGAGTCACTGAGTGGGTCTGTTATTATTGGATTTACACATGGAACTTTGCTGAGTAGGTCTGTTGTATTATCTCCAGAGCGAAAGTCACTGAGTGGGTCTGTTGTTGCAGGATTTCCACATGGAGTGTTGTTGAGTGGGTCTGTTCTTGCAATATCTCCACAGGGAGTCACTGAGTGTGTCTGCTGTTACGGTATCTCCACAGGGAGAGACACTGAGTGGGTCTGTTATTTTGTAATCTCCACTGGGCGAATCAATGAGTGGGTTTGTTATTCTAGTATCTCCACAGGGAGAGTCACTGAGTGGGTCTTTTGTTGCAATATCTCCACAGGGAGAGACACTGAGTGGGTCTGTTATTTTGTAATCTCCACTGGACGAATCACTGAGTGGATCTGTTATTATAGTATCTCCACAGGGAGAGACACTGAGTGGGTCTGTTGTGAAAGTATCTCCACAGGGAGAGTCACTGAGTGGGTTTGTTGTTGCAATATCTCCACAGGGAGAGACACTGAGTGGGTCTGTTGTTATAGTATTTCCATAGGGAGAGTCAGTGATTGAGTACGTTATTATAGTTTCTTCGCAGGGAGAGTCACTGAGTGTGTCTGTTATTACACCATCTCCACAAGGAGAGTGAATGATTGAGTCTGCTTTTATAGTATCTCCCAGGCAGAATCACTGAGTGGGTCTGTTGTTACAGTATCTCCTCAGGGAGAGTCACTGAGTGGGTCTGTTATTATAGTATCTCCAAAGTGAGAGTCACTAAATGGGTCTGTTATTGTAGTATTTAAACAGGGACAATCATTGAGTGGGTTTTTTCTTACACTATCACACAGGGAGAGTCACTGAGTGTGTCTGTTATTATGCCATCTCCACAAGGAGAGTGAATGATTGTGTATGCTTTTATAGTATCTCCCAGGCAGAATCACTGAGTGGGTCTGTTGTTACAGTTTCTCCTAAGGGAGTGTCACTGAGTGGGTCTGGTATTATAGTATCTCCACAGAGAGAGTCACTGAGTGGGTCTGTTATTATAATATCTCCAAAGTGAGAGTCACTGTGGGTCTGTTATTGTAGTATCTCCACAGGGACAATCATTGAGTGGGTTTTTTCTTACACTATCACACAGGGAGAGTCACTGAGTAGGTCTGTTATTATAGTATTTCCAAAGGGAGAGTCACTGAGTTGGTCTGTTATTATAGTATCTCCACAGGGAGAGTGACTGAGAGGTTCTGTTGTTATAGTATCTCCACAGGTAGAGTCACTGAGTTGCTCAGTTATCATAGTATCTGCACTGGGACATTCACTGAGTGGGTCTGTTATTGAAGTATCTCCACAGGGAGAGTCACTGAGTGGCTCAGTTATCATAGTATCTGCACTGGGACATTCACTGAGTGGGTCTGTTATTATAGTATTTCCCATGGAGAGTCACTGAGTGGGTCTGTTATTATTGTACCTCCACTTGGAGAGTGTCACTGAGTTGGTCAATTATTATAGTAACTGCACAGGGAGACTCACTGTGTGGGTCTGTTATTATCGGATTTCCACATGGAGATTTGCTGAGTGGCTCTGTTATTTTGTAATCTCCACTGGGCGAATCACTGAGTTGGTCCGTTATCATAGAATCTCCACAGGGAGAGTCGCGGAGTGGGTCTGCTGTTGGAGTACCTCAACAGGGAGTATCACTGAGTGGGTCTGTTATTATAGTATCTCCAAAGGGCGAGTCACTGAGTGGGTCTGTTATTACAGTATTTGCTCAGGGACAGTCACCGAGTGGGTCTGTTATTATAGGATTTCCACATGGACAGTTGCTGAGTGGGTCTGTTGCAATACCTCCAGAGGGCGAGTCACTGAGTGGGTCTGTTATTATCGGATTTCCACATGGAGAGCCACTGAGTGGGTCTGTTATTTTGCTATCTCCACTGGGCGAATCACTGAGTGGGTCTGTTATTATAGGATTTCCACATGGAAAGTTGCTGAGTGGGTCTGCTGTAATATCTCCACAGGGAGAGTCACTGAGTGGGTCTGTTATTATTGGATTTACACATGGAACGTTGCTGAGTAGGTCTGTTGTATTATCTCCAGAGCGAAAGTCACTGAGTGGGTCTGTTGTTGCAGGATTTCCACATGGAGTGTTGTTGAGTGGGTCTGTTCTTGCAATATCTCCACAGGGAGTCACTGAGTGTGTCTGCTGTTACGGTATCTCCACAGGGAGAGACACTGAGTGGGTCTGTTATTTTGTAATCTCCACTGGGCGAATCAATGAGTGGGTTTGTTATTCTAGTATCTCCACAGGGAGAGTCACTGAGTGGGTCTTTTGTTGCAATATCTCCACAGGGAGAGACACTGAGTGGGTCTGTTATTTTGTAATCTCCACTGGACGAATCACTGAGTGGATTTGTTATTATAGTATCTCCACAGGGAGAGACACTGAGTGGGTCTGTTGTGAAAGTATCTCCACAGGGAGAGTCACTGAGTGGGTTTGTTGTTGCAATATCTCCACAGGGAGAGACACTGAGTGGGTCTGTTGTTATAGTATTTCCATAGGGAGAGTCAGTGATTGAGTACGTTATTATAGTTTCTTCGCAGGGAGAGTCACTGAGTGTGTCTGTTATTACACCATCTCCACAAGGAGAGTGATTGATTGAGTCTGCTTTTATAGTATCTCCCAGGCAGAATCACTGAGTGGGTCTGTTGTTACAGTATCTCCTCAGGGAGAGTCACTGAGTGGGTCTGTTATTATAGTATCTCCAAAGTGAGAGTCACTAAATGGGTCTGTTATTGTAGTATTTAAACAGGGACAATCATTGAGTGGGTTTTTTCTTACACTATCACACAGGGAGAGTCACTGAGTGTGTCTGTTATTATGCCATCTCCACAAGGAGAGTGAATGATTGTGTATGCTTTTATAGTATCTCCCAGGCAGAATCACTGAGTGGGTCTGTTGTTACAGTTTCTCCTAAGGGAGTGTCACTGAGTGGGTCTGGTATTATAGTATCTCCACAGAGAGAGTCACTGAGTGGGTCTGTTATTATAATATCTCCAAAGTGAGAGTCACTGTGGTTCTGTTATTGTAGTATCTCCACAGGGACAATCATTGAGTGGGTTTTTTCTTACACTATCACACAGGGAGAGTCACTGAGTAGGTCTGTTATTATAGTATTTCCAAAGGGATAGTCCCTCGGTCGGTCTGTTATTATAGTATCTCCACAGAAAGAGTCACTGAGTGGGCCTGTAATTATAGTATCTCCACAGGGAGAGTCTCTGAGTGGGTCTGTTATTATAGTATCTCCACAGGGAGAGTCACTGAGCGGGTCTGTTATTATCGTATCTCCCCTGGGAGAGTCTCTGAGTAGGTCTGTTATGATAGTATCTCCACAGGGAGAGTCACTGAGTGGGTCTCTTATTATAGTATCTCCACAGGCAGAGTCATTGAGTGGGTCTTTTATTATGGTATCTCCACAGGGAGAGTCACTGAGTGGGTCTGTTATTATAGTATCTCCACAGGGAGAGATGCTGAGTGGGTCTGTTATTATTGTATCTTCACAGGGAGAGTCACTGAGCGGGTCTGTTAGTATAGTATCTCCACAGGGAGAGTCACTGAGCGGGTCTGTTTTCATAGTATCTCCACAGGGAGAGTCACTGAGTGCGTCTGTTAGTATAGTATCTTCACAGGGACAGTCTCTAATTGGGTCTGTTGTTGCAATATCTCCAAAGAGAGAATCACTGAGTGGGTCTGTTATTATAGTCTCTGCATACAGAGTCACTGAGTGGGTCTTTTGTTGCAATATCCTCAAAGGGAGAGACACTGAGTGGGTCTGTTGTGGCAATATCTCCACAGGGAGAGACACTGAGTGGGTCTGTTATTTTGTAATCTCCACTGGGCGAATCACTGAGTGGATCTGTTATTGTAGTGTATCCACAGGGAGAGACACTGAGTGGGTCTGTTGTTGTAGTGTCTCCACAGGGAGAGTCACTGAGTGGGTGTGTTGTTGCAATATCTCCATAGGGAGAGTCAGTGATTGAGTCCGTTATGATAGTTTCTTCGCAGGGAGATTCACTGAGTGTGTCTGTTATTATACCATCTCCACAAGGAGAGTGAATGATTGTGTCTGCTTTTATAGTATCTCCCAGGCAGAATCACTGAGTGGGTCTGTTGTTACAGTTTCTCCTAGGGAGTGTCAGTGAGTGGGTCTGGTATTATAGTATCTCCACAGAGAGAGTCACTGAGTGGGTCTGTTATTATAGTATCTCCAAAGTGAGAGTCACTGAGTGGGTCTGTTATTGTAGTATCTCCACAGGGACAATCATTGAGTGGGTTTTTTCTTACACTATCACCACAGGGAGAGTCACTGAGTAGGTCTGTTATTTTAGTATTTCCAAAGGGATAGTCCCACGGTCGGTCTGTTATTATAGTATCTCCACAGAAAGAGTCACTGAGCGGGTCTGTTATTATAGTATCTCCACAGGGAGAGTCACTGACCGGGACTGTTATTATAGTATCTCCACAGGGAGAATCACCGAGTGGGACTGTTATTATAGTATCTCCACAGGGAGAGATGCTGAGTGGGTCTGTTATTATTGTATCTCCACAGGGAGAGTCACTGAGCAGGTCTGTTATTATAGTATCTCCAGAGGGAGAGTCACTGATTGGGACTGTTATTATAGTATCTCCACAGGGATTGTTACTGAGTGGGTCCGTTATTATAGTATCTCCACAGGGAGAGTCACTGAGCGGGTCTGTTATTATAGTATCTGCACAGGGATAGTCACTGAGTGGGTCTGTTATTATGGTATCTCCACAGGGAGAGTCACTGAGCGGGACTGTTATTATAGTATCTCCACAGGGAGAGTCACTGTGTGGGTCTGTTATTCTAGTATCTCCACAGGGATTGTCACTGAGTGGCTCTGTTATTATAGCATCTCCAAAGGGCGAGTCACTGATTGGGTCTGTTATTGTAGTATTCCCGCAGGGAGAGTCACTGAGTAGGTCAGTTATCATAGCATATCTGAAGAGAGAGTCACTGTGTGGGTCTGTTGTTGGAGTATCTCCACAGGGAGTGTCACTGAGTGGGTCTCTTATTATAGTATCTCCACAGGCAGAGTCATTGAGTGGGTCTTTTATTATAGTATCTCCACAGGGAGAGTCACTGAGTGGGTCTGTTATTATAGTATCTCCACAGGGAGAGTCACCGAGTGGGACTGTTATTATAGTATCTCCACAGGGAGAGATGCTGAGTGGGTCTGTTATTATTGTATCTCCACAGGGAGAGTCACTGAGCGGGTCTGTTAGTATAGTATCTCCACAGGGAGAGTCACTGAGCGGGTCTGTTTTCATAGTATCTCCACAGGGAGAGTCACTGAGTGCGTCTGTTAGTATAGTATCTTCACAGGGATAGTCTCTAATTGGGTCTGTTGTTGCAATATCTCCAAAGAGAGAATCACTGAGTGGGTCTGTTATTATAGTCTCTGCATACAGAGTCACTGAGTGGGTCTTTTGTTGCAATATCTCCAAAGGGAGAGACACTGAGTGGGTCTGTTATTTTGTATTCTCCACTGGAAGAATCATTGAGTGGGTCTGTTATTGTAGTATCCCAGCAGGGAGAGTCACTGAGTAGGTCAGTTATCATAGCATATCTGAAGAGAGAGTCACTGAGTGGGTCTGTTGTTGGAGTATCTCCACAGGGAGTGTCACTGAGTGGTTCTGTTATTTTGCTATCTCCATTGGGCGAATCACTGAGTGGGTCTGTTATTATAGGATTGCCACATGGAAAGTTACTGAGTGGGTCTGCTGGAATATCTCCACAGGGAGAGTCACTGAGTGGGTCTGTTATTATTGGATTTCGACATGGAGATTTGCTGAGTGGCTCTGTTATTTTGTAATCTCCACTGGGCGAATCACTGAGTGGGTCCGTTATCATAGAATCTCCACAGGGAGAATCACGGAGTGGGTCTATTATTATAGTATCTCCACAGGGAGAGTCACTGAGTGGGTCTGTTGTTGGAGTAACTCCACAGGGAGTGTCACTGAGTGGGTCTCTTATTATAGTATCTCCAAAGGGCGAGTCACTGAGTGGGTCTGTGATTGCAGTATTTGCTCAGGGACAGTCACCGAGTAGATCTGTTATTGTAGGATTTCCAGATGGAAAGTTGCTGAGTGGGTCTGTTGTAATATCTCCACAGGGCGAGTCACTGAGTGGGTCTGTTATGATCGGATTTCCACATGGAGAGTCACTGAGTGGGTCTGTTATTTTGCTATCACCACTGGGCGAATCACTGAGTGGGTCTGTTATTATAGGATTTCCACATGGATTGTTGCTGAGTGGGTCTGCTATAATAGCTTCACAGGGAGAGTCACTGAGTGGGTCTGTTATTATTGGATTTAGACATGGAAAGTTGCTGAGTAGGTCTGTTGCAATATCTCCTGAGCGAGAGTCACTGAGTGGGTCTGTTATTATTGGATTTCGACATGGAAAGTTGCTGAGTAGGTCTGTTGTAATATCTCCAGAGCGAGAGTCACTGAGTGGGTCTGTTGTTGTAGGATTTCCACATGGCGAGTTGCTGAGTGGGTCTGTTGTTGCAATATCTCCAAAGGGAGCGTCACTGAGTGGGTCTGTTGTTACAGTTTCCCAACACAGGGAGAGTAATTGAGTGGGTCTGTTATTTTGTAATCACCACTGGGCCAATCACTGAGTGGGTCTGTTCTTAGAGTATCTCCACAGGGAGAGTCACTGAGTGGGTCTGTTGTTGCAATATGTCCACAGGGAGAGACACTGAGTGGGTCTGTTATTTTGTAATCTCCACTGGGCGAATCACTGAGTGGATCTGTTATTCTAGTATCTCCACAGGGAGAGACACTGAGTGGGTCTGTTGTTATAGTATCTCCACAGGGAGAGTCACTGAGTGGGTCTGTTGTTCCAATATCTCCTCAGGGAGAGAAACTGAGTGGGTCTGTTGTTATAGTATCTCCATAGGGAGAGTCACTGAGTGGGTCTGTTATTATTGGATTTCGACATGGAAAGTTTCTGAGTAGTTCTGTTGTAATATCTCCAGAGCGAGAGTCAGTGAGTGGGTCTGTTGTTGCAATATCTCCACAGGGAGAGACACTGAGTGGGTCTGTTATTTTGTAATCTCCACTGGGCGAATCACTGAGTGTTTCTGTTGCTATACTATCTCCACAGGGAGAGTCAGTGATTGAGTCCGTTATTATAGTTTCTTCGCACGGAGATTCACTGAGTGTGTCTATTATTATACCATCTCCACAAGGAGAGTGAATGATTGTGTCTGCTTTTATCGTATCTCCCAGGCAGAATCACTGAGTGGGTCTGTTGTTACAGTTTCTCCTCAGGGAGTGTCAGTAAGTGGGTCTGGTATTATAGTATCTCCAAAGTGAGAGTCACTGAGTGGGTCTGTTATTGTAGTATCTCCACAGGGACAATCATTGAGTGGGTTTTTTCTTGCACTATCACCACAGGGAGAGTCACTGATTTGGTCTGTTATTACAGTATTTCCAAAGGGATAGTCCCTGGGTGGGTCTGTTATTATAGTATCTCCACAGGGGGAGTCACTGAGTGGGTCTGTCATTATAGTATCTCCACAGGAGAGTCACTGAGTGGGCCTGTGTTACAGTATTTCCACGTGGAGAGTCAGGGCGTGGGTCTGTTGTAATATCTTCTCAGGGAGAGTCACTGAGTGGGTCTGATATTCTAGTATCTCCACTGGAAGAGTCACAGAATGGGTCTGTTATTGTAGT
This sequence comes from Heterodontus francisci, assembly GCF_036365525.1. Lineage (NCBI taxonomy): Eukaryota > Metazoa > Chordata > Chondrichthyes > Heterodontiformes > Heterodontidae > Heterodontus > Heterodontus francisci. Next base: position 1,148,009 of record NW_027140557.1, on the reverse strand, counting down.
ATCTCGACAGGGAAAGTCACTGAGTGGGTCTGTTATTGTAGAATCTCCACAGGGAGAATCACTGAGTGGGTCTGTTATTATAGAATCTCCACAGGGAGAGTCACTGAGTGGGGCTGTCATTCCACGAGCTCCTCAGTTAGAGTCTTAAAGTGCGTCTGATATTATATTATCTGCACAGGGAGCGTGACTGGGTGGCTCTGTTCTGAATGTATCTCCACAGCGAGATTCAGTGAGTGGGTCTGTTATCATACTATCTCCACAAGGACAGTGAATGGTTGGGTCTGTTATAGTAGTAAGTCCGCAGGGAGGATCAATGAGTGGTTCTTATTTTATATCATATCCACAGGGAGAATAACCGTGAGCGTCTGTTCTTCTAGTATTTCCACAGGGAGAGGCTCAGAGTGGGTCTGTTATTATAGTATCTCCACAGGGAGAGTCACTGAGTGGGTCTGTTATTATAGTATCTCCGCAGTGAGAGTCACTGAGTGGGTCTGTTATTATGGTATCTCCACAAAGGAGAGTGACAGAGTGGGTCTGTTATTATAGTATCTCCACAGGGTCTGTCTCTTTGTGGTTCTCTTCTTAGTGTATGTCCACCGTATGCTCTCTCTCTCTCTTTCTCCCTCTCCATTCTCTGCGTCTCGTTCTCTCTTTCTGTCTCTGTCTCTCTTTCTCCCTCTCTCTGTCACTGCCTCTCCCTCTCTCTGTCCCGCTTATTCTGTCTCAATACTTTACTCTGTTTTTCTCTTAGATCATCTCTCTTTCCCACTCTGTCTCCTTCTCTACCTCCCTATCTGTCATTCTATCACTCTCTCTCTCTTTCTCTCTCTCTTTCTCTCTCTCTCTCTCTGTCTCCCTCTCTCTCTCCATGTCTCTGTCTCATTCTGTCTCTATCTGCTTCAACTTCTCTCACTTTGCCGCTGCCTCTCCCTCTCTCTGTTTCACCCTCTGTCTCTCTCACCTGCTCTCTCTCCCTCTGCCTGTCTCTCTACCTCTCAATCTCTCACTTTGCCGCTGCCTCTCCCTCTCTCTGTCTCCCTCTCTCTCTACGTCTCTGTCTCTGTCTCTGTCTCTGTCTCTGTATCTCCCTCTGTCTGTCTGTCTCTCTCTCTCCCTCTCCCTCTCTCAATTTGCCGCTGCCTCTCCCTCTCTCTGTCTCACCCTTTCTGTCTCTCTCACATGCTCTCTCTCCATCTCTCTCTATCTCTCCCTCTCTCTCTCTCTCTGCCTCTGTCTCAGAGTTGTTGCACTGCTTAATGAGATCATTCGGGCCATCATGTCTGCACTGGTTTTCCGAGAGGGCAATTCTCTCAGTTCCATTACCCTGCCTTCTCCTCATTACCCTGCACATTCTTTCTTTTCATATAACTGTCTAATTCCCTTTTGAATGCTTTAGTTAAACTTGCCTCCACCACGTTTGCAGGCAGGTTATTCCAGACATGAACCACTCACTGCATGAAAAAGTTTTTCTTCATGTCACTTTTGCTTCTCTTACCAAATATTTTCTATCTGACTAATTGCATTATTGATCCTTTCACAAGTGGGAACAGTGTCTCCCTATCCACTCTGTTCAGATCCCTCGTGATTTTGAATAACTCGATCACATCACCTCTCAGGCTTCTCTTCTCCAAGGGAAACAATCCTAACTTCCCCAATCTATCTTCATACTGAAATTCCTCATCCCTCGAACCATTCTCGATAATCTCTTCCATACTCTCTCCAATACCGTCACATCTTTCTTAAAGTGTGGCACTCAGAAATGGACGCAATACTCTTGCTGAGGATGAACTAGTGTCTTATACAAGTTCTACATAACCTCCTTGCTCTTGTTCTCTATGCCCCTATTAATAAATCCCAGGATACTGTATGCTTTATTAACCGTGCTCTCAACCTGTCCTACCACGTTCAATGACTTCTGCTCATCTACACCCAGGTCCCTCTGCTCCTGCTCCCCCTTTAGAATTGTTCCCTTTTTCCATATTGTCACTCCATGTTCTTCCTATCAAAATAAATCACTTCACATTTCTATGCATTGAACGTCATCTGCCACCTGCCTGCCCATTCCAACAACTTGTCTATGTCCTTTTGAAATTCGTCACTGTCCTCCTCACAGTTCACAATGCTTCCTAGTTTCGTATCATCTGCAAACTTTGAAAATGTACCCTGTGCACCGAGGTCTTGGTCTTTAATAAACATCAAGAAACTCAAGGGTCCCAACACTAATCCCTGGGGAACTCCACTACAAACCTTCCTCCAGCCTGAAAAACATCCATTAATCACTACTCTTTGTTTCCTGCCACTCAGCCAATTCCATATCCATGTTGCTACCTCCGTATTTATTCTATGAGCTACAAGTTTGCTCACACGTCTGTTGTGTGGCACTGTATCAAACGCCTTTTGAAAATCCATGTACACCACATCAACAACATTGCCCTCATCATCCCTCTCTGTTACTTCCTCAAAAAATTCCAGCCAGTTCGTTAAACATGATTTTCCCTTATGAAATCCATACTGCCTTTCATTAATAAACTCACATTTGTCCATTTGACTATTGATGTTGATCCGAATTATTTTTTCTGGATGCTTTCCACCACCGAAGTTAAAATAACTGACCTAAAGTTGCTACGGTAGTCTCCCCACTCGCTATCTCTATCTCTCTCTATGTTTCTATCTTTATTCTCTTTCTCTCTCTCTCTCTCTCTCTCTCTCTCTCTTTGCCCTGTTTCTCTCTCTCCTGGTCTCCCCGTCTCCCTCTGTCCCTCCCTTTGTCCCACCCTCTGTCCCACCTTCTCTCTCTCTCGCTCTCTCTTGGTCTCTCCTTCGTTCGCTGTCCCTCTCTCTGTCAATCCTTATCTCTCCCCTCTCTCTCTTTGTCTCGGTCTCTCCCTCTACCCCTGTCTCCCCCAATCTCTGTCTCTCCCAATCGTTCTCTCTGTCTCTGTCTCTCCGTCTCCATATGTCCCTCTGTCTGTCTTTGCCTCTCCCTCTGTCCCTCCTTATGTCCCTCTACCGCTCTATCCCTCTCTCTACCACTCCATCTCTGCCTGAATTTCCCTCCCCTCTGTCTCCCTTGTCTCTATCTCCCCTGTTTCTGTCTCTCCCTCCTGTCTCTGTTTCTCTCTCTCCCTCTGTCTCTGTCTCCCCTCTCTCTCTGTGTCTCCGTCTCCATCTGTCCCTCTGTCTGTCTTTCCCTCTCCCTTTGTCCCTCCCTCTCTCCCTCCTTCTCTCACCCTCTACCGTTCCCTTTCTGTCTATCTTTCCCTCCCTCGCTGTCTCTGTCTCCCCTGTCTCGATTTCCACTGCTTCTGTCTCTCCCAGTTCTCTGTCTCTGTTTATCCCTCTCGCTATGTCTCTGTCTCCCCCTGTCTCTCAGTCTGTGTCTTCCCTCTCTCTCTGTCTCTCCCTCTCTCTATGTCTCTCCCTCCACCTCTTTCTCTGCCTCTCTCTCTCTCTCTTTTCATCTCTCCCTTCCTCTCTCTGCCCCAGGGCAGCAATGCTTTCAGACATGTCTTGGTTAATTTACAACCAGTAACTCTTTCCTTTGGAATCACAGAAAATTTAAGGCACAGAAAGAGGACACTTGGCTCATCGTGTCTCCGCCAGCCGAAAAACGATCTTCCGACTCTAATCCCACCTGCCACCATTTGGTCTGTAGCCCTGTAGATTCTGGCACTTGAGGTGCATATCCAGACTCCTTTTGAATGACTTGAGGTTTTCCGCCTCACCTACCATTTCAGGCCGTCTGTTCCAGACCCTCACCACCCTCTGGGTGAAAAATATTTTCCTCATCTCAATTCTAATCTTTCTACCAATCACTTTAAGTCTATGCCCCTTCGTCACTGAGCTCTCTGCTGAGGTGAATAGACCATTCATCTCCACTCTATCCAAGCCCTTCACATTTCAATCAGATCCCCCGTCAGCCTTCTCTGTGCCAAGGAGAACAGCCACAGCCGATCCAATCTTCCCTCATAGCTGCATTTTCCTGTTCTGGCAACATCCTCGTAAATCTCCTCTGTACCCTCTCCAGTGCAATTGCATCCTTTCTGTAATGATATGACCAGAACTGCACACAGTTCTCGAGTTGTGGTCTAACCAATGGGTTATACAGTTTCAGCATAACCTCCCTGTTCTTCTATTCGATAGCTGCTTTGCTGGAAAGGTCACTGCAGTTTGAAAATATCAAACACTGATCCAACATTCACGCGTAAAACATTCACACTAAACTCCCAACACAGGACTGGGCGGATAATGAGGATTGTTACTGACTGTTACATCTTGTCTCATCCTCTATCTGTCTCTGCCTCTCATGTCTGTCTCTCTCCATCTCTTTCTCTCTCTCCCTCTATCTCGTTCTCCCTCTTTTTTCCACCGCATTCCATGACTGTGCCTGTGCCTCTCTCACACCAACTCTCCCTCCTTGGACAGAAATGGTTTAGTCCATTTATTGGTTAATTTTAAAACTGCAATTCTTGCCCTTGCTGCGAACGTCACTGCAGTTTGAAAATGTCAAACACTGTTCAACACTCGCCCCCTAAACTCTCACACTAAACCCCCAATACAGGACGGTGCACATCATGGGGATTGTTACCGAGGTTCTGCAAAGGTCCCCTCACACCCTATGTCCCCTTTCCCCTCCTTCTAAAGTTTGTCAATTTTTGATAATATATTGTCAACAACAATAAATGTCCCTGCAGTTTGAAAATAAGAAACAATGATTCAACAGTTGCCCCCAAAACACTCACACTAAACCCCAAATGTTTCCTTTCAAATTTAGTTTTTGCACACAGCCAGTTTTAGCTTTTAATTTTCTATTTTTTCAAACATTATTAGATCTAAAGTTTCTCATTTAATCCCGCCCTGTCACATTCTCTGTGTCTGTGTCTCCCTCAGTCTCTGTTTCACCCTCTGTCCCACTCCCTCCTTCTCTCTGTCTGTCTCTCTCCCTCTGTATCTGTCTCCCTCTACGTCTTTCTCCCTCTAACTCTCCCTCTCTCTCCCTCTGTCTCTGTCCCATTCTGTCTGTGTCTCTGTCCCACCATCTCTCTCTCCCTTCTCTCCATGGACAGCAATACCTCGAGCCATTCCATGGTTAATTTTGAATCTGTAACTCTTGCGCTTGTTGGTAATGTCACTGCAGTTTGAGAAAAAACTCAGCCCTAAAACACTCTCACTGAATCCCCAATTCCAGACGGGTCAGACAATGGACATTGTTACTGGGGTTCTGTCAAGGTCTAATTTCACTAACTCTACTGTCCCTCAGTCTTTCACTTCGTTCTTCTCTCCAGTTCTCCATTTGTTTACATTTCCCTCTCTCCTTTGTCCTTCATCACCCTTCATTTTCTACGCAGAGAGGGAGCTCCCTCAACTGTATACGTAGAGAGGGAGCTCCCTCAACTGTATACGTACAGAGGATGCTCCCTCCACTTTATACGTAGGGAGGGAGCACCCTCTACTGTAAACATAGAGAGGGAGCTCCCCCCACCTTATACCGAGAGAGGGAGCTCCCTCCACTTCATACATACAGAGGCTGCTCCCTCCACTTTATACGTACAGAGCGTGCTCACTCAAGTTTATACGTAGAGAGGGAGCTCCCTACACTTTATACGTAGAGAGGGAGCTCTCTCCACTTTATGCATAGAGAGGGAGCTCCCTCTATTTTATACAGCTGCCATGGTGGGTTTTGAACCCCTGTCCCCAGGCCATCAGGTTGGGCCTCTGGATTACTAATCACTATGCGACTGCCTCCCTCATGGCTGTGTACAGTGTCTGTCCCCCAAAATCACCCACAGTAGTTTCTGGGCTGTAACCCTGACATGTTCCTGAATCAGATCCTCAAAGTTCACATTTTAACTTGGAAAAACGCAGGAACAGAGTGAAACGGGATTGCTTTTGTCCCTGGATTCAGTGTCCACTGCAGACAGATCAGTTACATTTACAATAGAAAAGCCAGGAGTGATCAAGGTCAATACAATAATGTGGAAAAAGTAAATGACGTCTCTCATAATTGTAGCATCCGTCCAGTATGAGTACAGATTTCAGGTTTATTCCGAGAGAGGTCTTACTCATAAAATGTCATTGACATTGAAATGATGGTGTTTTATCCACCACATTATTTACATCAGAGTCAAAGCTGCTGATGTAATGTGTTTGTTCAGGTGAGTGTAACTAATAGCAATGATCAGGGGTATAACCGTGTCAGTGGAGACTTATCCCCTGTATAAATCAGGACGAAGTGGAATGGATCAGCTCAGAGTGCCTGCTGGAGCTGTGGATTCCAGGCTTACAGAAGTCTCTGCTTCTGAGAGAAATGGGATATCCAGTAATGCATCAGATAGAAGACATTTACTATCCTGTAATTGCTGCTATTGGAGTTCCTGGTAAGCAGTATCTCAGCTGTTAATGCTGTAAATCGATGTTAACTGTGCTGCTGTACTCGGTATTATTTCTCACTGTGTGTGTTACACAGCAACCTGTTCCTTTCCAGCAATTTACTGATTAATTCTCCTCATTGTCTACTCCTTCATTCTTGCAGGAGCTGCATTATGTATTTAATGGCATTGTTTTAAGTAACTGTGGCATTATTACTGGATTATTCCGTGTATTGAATGTATTGGAATGAGATGTTTCAGTTCAGATGAATAATCAGACTATCAGAAGTTTTTAACATTTTCATGATGTGGAGCAAACTGGTCCTGGAATATTTTTATGATTTTTTTTCAGTGATTGCTAATGAGACATGTCACAGTATCAGTGTTACAAGGGGACAGAACAATGTCCTTCCTCCCCAATAACATGGCTTAGTTTAGCTGGGATTTCAATGTATTTATTGATTATCACTGTTATCAAATATTATTTCACTCTGTGTGTGTCTGACGCTGCTTCAGAAGTCTGGCTACTGAACTGAGATTGCTGCTGACACTTTCACTTCTCCTTCTCTGCTTCACTGTGGACCTTCACTGTCACTGGACTGCATTGTAAAATAGAAAATATTGATGTGATGTTGTACTGGTTTTCACTCTATCAGTTGGAATCAAGAATCTTTCCACTTATCTGTAGATTATCAGCTGCAGCGCTGATGTTGCTGTTTTATTAATTAAACAATCCCACATTCTAACAGATTACTTTATAATTCCAACAGAATGAATTTCAATAATTGTGAGGTTTGTCTGGAAGTAGCCTTCGATCCTGTTTACTCCATGTATTGTAGATGAAGTGAAGAGTGTAGGTGAACAGGTGGAAACGTGAGTGTTCTGTGGATACATAAAATTATTCACAGAGGATTCACCACAGAATAAACTGACTCTGAGAATAGAATCATGAACCTGGGGCAGGTGAACAGAACACAGACGCAGAATATTAGGAATAAATCATATGTGAAAAGCAGCATTAAGTAACAATTTACATGGTGTGACTACTCCGGAGAGATCGGGAAGGAGAAAAGGAGCAGGGAAAACGAAACCGACGGGAAAAGAAAAGCAGAAGTAAAGAGAAAGAGAAAGAAGCAGCAGTGTAAATAATTCACTGTCATAAAGTGCTAGAATGTCCAGAATAATTAGTGAGAGAAACTGTGACATGAAACTGTCTGTTGTCAGATTGTGTTCATTTTCCTGTTGGACTTAATCCTCTGTGTTGATTTCTGTCAGCTCCTCATTTTGTTTTGCAGAAATTTCCGGTTCCTAACTTAGTGACTGAATGAACTGAATAGAATCAGTTCTGCACTGATGGTAATTCATTATTTAAATACTGCACTTTAAAATCTCTGTGACTGCTGAGTTCAATGAAGAGCGAGGCTGATATCAGAAATATATTTAAATTGATATTTAATAGAGTGTCCAAACTAAATATATTGACTATATTGTAGAAACAATGAACTGTTCTCCAACACCAATAACCACATGGATTATTGTTTGAATGAATGAATTGCGTTGTGTTGATAGGATCTATAGATTAGATTTCCTCTAACACTCTGCTGCAGTCTCTCGCTGTGAATCTCAGCCTCTCCTCTCACTGTATTGAACCCTCAGTCTCCTCATTCATTGCTTCAGTTTATCCACTTTCCCAAACCGTCTGCTCCAGTCTCCCCTCCTGCTCCAACATGTCCTTTCTCTGGACTTTACAAAGTTCTGGGGTTATTTGATGAATGCTTTCAAGATAATAAGGGAAACTGAATGGGTTGACAGAGAGCAACTATTCCCACTGGCTGCGGAGTTAGGAACTTGGGGGCATAGTCTAAAAATCTAAACGCAGTCTAAAAACCTTTCAGGAGTGAAATGAAGAAACACTTCAACACACTCGGTGTGGCATCAGTTTGGAACTCTCTTCCACAAACGGCAATTGATGCTGAGACATTTGTTAATTTTTATATCTGAGTTTGATAGATTTTTGTTAACCGAAGGTATTAAGGGGCAAAGGTAGGTACATTGAGTTAGATCACACATCAGCCATGAGATCATTGAATGACAGAAGAGAGTTTAAGGGCCAAATGGCCTCCTCCTCTTCCTCTGTCCAATGACAAATATCTTGCTATCACTCTCTGTGTCTTGGTCTGTGTCTCTCTCTTTGTCTCTCTTTCTGCCTGTCTGTATCTCTCTCTCTACTCTCGCAAATATCTGTGGAAATCCATAAACATTAGTCAGCCATTTCAGGCTGGTTCTCGGTGGCCTTTTTATCTTACCACAACACTGGGACATTTATTCCAGAGACTGACTCCTCACCAATGTAAGGGTAGTGCTCAAATTGTGACAGAGACACAGACATGGAGACACTGAGAGACACGGTACTAGAAAGGAATTAATCATTCCCTTGTGCCCAATAAATTTCCCTCCACTGTGATTAGGCTGGGTGGCCTGTAATTACTCAGTCTATTAATTTCTCCCTTGTTAATCAATAGTACAACATACGCAGTCCTGCAGTCCTCTGGCAGCACGACTATAACCAGAGAAGATTGTAAATTGATGGTCAGAGCCTCTGCTTATTTCCTCCCTTGCGCCTCTTAACAGCCTGAGCCTCGTGAATTATCAGCTTTGAAAGATGCTAAAACCCTTAATATTTCCACTCTCACTGTGTATCGTATTCAATATTTCAAACCCCTCCTCATTGACTTCAATGTCTCTGTCGTCCCCTCTTTTGTGAAGACAGTGGCAATGTATTCATTAAGAACCATGCCCGCATCTTCTGCCTCCATGGTTAGGAAAAAGGAGGAGAGATGATATAAAGTCAAGGATACAATTCGAAAGGAGGTGCAGGAACAGACTCATCTAGGGAATATTTGCGCACCAATCACTGAAGGTGGCAGGTCAGGTTCAGAAAGTGGTTAAACGGCATAAGGGGTCCTCAGATTATAAATAGAGACATTGACTGCAAACGCAAGGAAAATATGACCTTTGTAAAACGCTGGTTTGCCTTCAACTGTAGCATTGTCCAGTTCTGGACACCGTACTTTAGGGGCATTAGAGAGGGTGCAGAAAAGATTCACAAGAATGGTTCCAGGGTTGAGGGACTTCAGTTACGTGGATAGATTGGAGAAGCTGGGTTTGTTCTCTGTCTCTCTCTCTGTCTTCCTCTCTCTGTCTCTCCCTCCTGCTATCTCTGAAACTAAGAGGGAGACAGAGGGAGAGAGGCTTAGATATGCAGGCAGAGAGAGGGCTGTTGAGAGGGACAAGGTTGGAGAGAGAGAGATTGTTGGGGTGGATTGAAAGGGAGGATGTAAGATATATTCATTTGATGTAATCCTTCACTGCTGTGTACGCAAACAGAGAAAGATAGGTATGTAGAGTGAAATATTGGTAGAGTGGGAGAAATGTGGATGAAGTTGGGGCCCAGGCGGCCAGTTTTGATGATCAGGAAGAAAAACGCTCCATTGCAAACATCCAGCAAGTTATTCCACCATGGAAGCATCACACCCTCATGATATTGGTGTGGAAATCTTATAATCTATGCCCATGGTTATTGACCCCTCTGTAAAGGGAAATGGCTCCTTCCTATCCACTCTATCTAGGCCCATCATTATTTTATACACCTCAATTAAATCTTCCCTTCAACTTTCTCTGTTCCAACGAAAACAATTCCAGCCGATCCAATCTTTACTCATCGTTGAAATTCTCCATTCCTGACAGCATCCTCTATAAATCTCCTCTGTACCCTCTCTAGTGTGATCACATCCTTCCTGTAATGTGGTCACCAGAACTGTACACAGTACTCTAGCTGTGGTCTAACTAGAGTTTGAGACAGTTCCAGCATAACCTCCCCCCTCTTATATTCTCTACATCAGCCAATAAAGAAATGAATTCCGTAAGCATTCTTAACCACCTTATCCATCTGTCCTGTTACCCTCAGGAATCAGTGGACAGTCACTCCAAGGCCCCTCTGTTCACAGTCTGAGAGATTGTTCAGTTAGATTGAAAGAGCAAATGTAAAACATAATAATTTGATGTAATCCTTCACTGCAGTAGACACAGGCATCCGAGCGGGAGGCATGGAGTGTGAAACATCGTGTTCGAGGGAGAAAAATAGATTGAGATGGTAACAAATTGGAAAGGAGTGATAGGGACTGAGAGAGAGGTAATCTCTGGAAATCTCTCTTGCTGGTAATCTCTCTCCATCTCTATCTCTCTCTTCCCATCTCTTCTATTCTCTGAAACCCTATTTCTTCTCCCTGTTTCTCACTTTCCAAGTCTATCTCTCTACTTTTCTCCCTCTATCTCTATCTCCCTCTGTGCACTATCTCTATCTCTCCCTCTTGCTGTCAGGATGGGAAGAGGGAGAAGGAAAGGCAGAGAAAGGGTGTTGCAGGCAGTGAGAGATGAGGAGAAAGAGACAGAGGAACTCTGAGTCCGGCATTGGTAGATGGATCTTTACTCTGTATCTAACCCTGTGCGAACCTGCCCTGTAAGTATTCGATGGGGACAGTCTCGGACCGGGGGGACTGACTAAAAATCAATAATCCAGAAACACTTCTCCATACAAAGTGTGGTAGAAGTTTGGAATTGTCTTCACAAATGACCCCTCCCTATGTCTGCAATCTCCTCCAGCTCCACAATCCACCAATATCTTCGATCCTCGAACTCTGGCCACTTGAGGATCCCCTATTTGAATCGTCCCACCATTGGTGGCCGTGCCTTCAAGCTGCCAGGTCCCTAACTCTGGAATTACATTCCTAAACCTCTCCGTCTCACTAACGCTCTTTCCTCGTTGAAGACGCTCCCTTCGACCAAACTTTTTGACCAAGTTTATGTTCGTCTAGTGTCATATCTCCTGAAGTGACTCGGTGTCAAATTTTGTTTGCCTTATTTATTTGTTGGATGTGTGCGTTACTGGCCAGGCCAGCATTTATTACCCATCCCTATTTGCCCTTGAGAAGGTGGTGTTGAGCCTCCTTCTTGAACCGCTGCAGTCCATGTGGGGTAGGTATACCCACAGTGCTGTTAGGAAGCGAGTTCCTGGATTTTGACCAAGTAACTGTGAAGGAATGGCGATATAGTTTCAAGTTAGGATGGTGTGTGACTTTAGTTGTTGTGTGCGGACAGTATTTTCAGTGCGCAGTCCATTTATATTTTTATTTATTTATTTTTTCACGTGGTTAGATGTAAAGTTTCTCCAACAATCTGCCTGCCTCTCCGTATCTCCTCACTCTTTCTGCCCATCTCTCCCTCCTTCTCTAAAGCCACTGCTTTACTCTGTATCTAAACTCATACTGCACCTGCCCTGGGAGGTCTCATTATGGTGCTGAAGCAATGAGTTATACAGTTCCAGCATAACCTCCCTGCTCTTAAATACTTTAACAGCCGTGTTGGGAATGTCACTGCCATTTGAAAATATGAAACACTGTTTCAGCATTCACTCCTGAAACACTCACACTCACCTCCCAAAACAGGAATGGGCAGATGATGAGGATTGTTACTGATTGTTACAACTTGTCTCATCCTCTCTCTGTCTCTCTCTCTCATGTCTGTTTCTTCCTGTTAGCGGGCATGTATCGAGAAGAATCACTCGACACTCAGGTCTGCTCCAATGTCAAACAGTTTATTGAGTTACGCCACTGGTCTGTCCAGATGCCTCTCCACAGAACAAAGGAAAATCCACAACAGATATACAGTTACGCAGCCCATCCCGGCTGGACATAATCCAATCATAACGGTTATTGATTAAATATATTAAATTCATTACCAATAAAATTATTAATTATGCATCATGTGGCTGTGGGGATAGCTCATGGTACGCACCTGACCATCTCAGCTTGTTTACCAAACCCCCTTTGAGTCTTCACAATGATTCCTTCTGCATTTATCAGGCCTGCATTCCTAGTTGTTTTTTGTAGTCTGCAATTAGACAGAGCAGCTGTAATGAAAGTATCTCCAGCGGGAGAGTCACTGTGTGGGTCTGCTATTATAGTATCTCCACAGGGAGAGTCACTGACTGTGTCTGTTATGATAATATCTCCAAAGGGAGAGTCACTGAGTGGGTCTGTTATTATAGAATCTCCACAGGGAGAGTCACTGAGTCGCTCTGTTGTTCTTGAATCTCCACAGGGAGAGCCACTGAGTCGCTCTGTTATTATCGAATCTCCCCAGGGAGAGTCTCTGAGTGGGTCTGTTATTATGATATCACAACAGGGAGAGTCACTGAGTGCGTCTGTTATTATAGTATCTCCACTGTGACAGTCACTGTGTGTGCCTGTTATTATTGTATCTCCAGTGGGAGTGTCACTGAGTGGGACTCTTGTTGTAGTATGTCCTCAGGGAGATTCACTGAGTGGGTCTATAATTATAGTATTTCATTAGGGAGAGACACCGTGTGGGGCTGGTATTATCGTATCTCCACAAGGAGATTCAATGAGTGGGTCTGTTATTATAGTGTCCATCTGGGAGAGTCATTCCCTGGGCCTATTATTATATTATCTCCACGGCGAGAGTCACTGAATGGGTCTGCTGTTCTGGTATCTCCACAGGGAGTGTCACTGAGTGGGTCTGTTAGTACAGAATCTCCTCAAGGAGAGACACAGAATGGTTCTGTTATTATAGTATCTCCACAGGGAGAGTCACTGAGTGGGTCTGTTAATATAGTATCTCCAGAGGAAGAGTCACTGAGCGGGTCTTTTAATGTAGTATCTCCACAGGGAGAGTCGCTGAGTGGGTCTGTTATTATAGCATCTCCACAGGGAGAGTCACTGAGTGGGTCTGTAATGAAAGTATCTCCAGCGGGAGAGTCACTGAGTGGGTCTGCTATTATAGTATCTCCACAGGGAGGATCACTGAGTGTGTCTGTTATGATAATATCTCCAAAGGGAGAGTCACTGAGTGGGTCTGTTATTATAGAATCTCCACAGGGAGAGTCACTGAGTCGCTCTGTTGTTATAGAATCTCCACAGGGAGAGCCACTGAGTCGCTCTGTTATTTTAGAATCTCCCCAGGGAGAGTCACTGAGTGGGTCTGTTTTTATCGTATCTCCACAGTGAGAGTCACTGAGTTGGTGTGTTATTATAGTATCTGCACAGGGAAAGTCATTGAGTGGGTCTGTTATTATTGTATCTCCACAGGGCGAGTCACTGAGTGGGTCTGTTATTATATTAGCTCCGCAGGGAGATTCAATATGTGGGACGGTTATTATAGTATCTCCAGAGGGAGAGTCGCTGAGTGGGTCTGTTATTATAGCATCTCCACAGGGAGAGTCACTGAGTGTGTCTGTTATGATAATATCTCTACAGGGAGAGTCACTGAGTCGCTCTGTTGTTATGGAATCTCCACAGGGAGAGTCAGTGAGTCGCTCTGTTATTATTGTATCTCCACAGTGCGAGTCACTGAGCGGGTCTGTAATGAAAGTATCTCCAGCGGGAGAGTCACTGAGTGGGTCTGTTATTATAGTATCTCCACAGGGAGATTCAATATGTGGGTCGGTTGTTATAGTATCTACAGAGGAGAGTCACTGAGTGGGTCTGTTATTATAGAATCTCCACAGGGAGAGTCACTGACTCGCTCTGTTATTATAGAATCTCCACAGGGAGAGTCACTGAGTGGGTCTATTATTATAGTATTTCATTAGGGAGAGACACCGTGTGGGGCTGGTATTATAGTATCTCCACAAGGAGAGTCACTGAGTGGGTCTGTTATTATAATATCACCACAGGGAGAGTCACTGAGTGGGTCTCTTATTGTAGTATCTCCACAGGGAGAGTCACTGAGTGGGTCTGTCATTATCGTGTCCATCTGGGAGAGTCATTGAGTGGGTCTATTATTGTAGTATTTCATTGGGAGAGACACTGAGTGGGGCTAGAATTCTAGTATCTCCACAAGGAGAGTCACTGATGGGGGTCTGTTATTATAGTGTCCATCAGGGCGAGTCATTGAGTGGGTCTATTATTATATTAGCTCCACAGCGAGAGTCACTGAATGGATCTGCTGTTCTGGTATCTCCACATGGAGAGTCACTGAGTGGGTCTGTTATTACAGTATCTCCTCAAGGAGAGACATTGATTGTGTCTGTTGTTTTAGTATCTCCAAAGGGAGTGTCACTGCGTGGGTCTGTCATTATTGTATCTCCACAGGGAGAGTTACTGAGTGGGTCTGTTGTTTTAGTATCTCCACACGGAGAGTCACTGAGTGGATCTGTTATTATAGTATCTTCAAAGGATATTCACTGAGTGGGTCTGTTATTATAGTATCTCCACAGGGAGAGTCACTGCGTGTGTCTGTTATGATAATATCTCCACAGGGAGAGTCATTGAGTCGCTCTGTTGGTACAGAATCTCCACAGGGAGAGTCACTGAGTGGGTCTGTTATTATAATATCACCACAGGGAGAGTCACTGAGCGGCTCTGTTATTATAGAATCCCCACAGGGAGAGTCAATGAGTGGGTCTGTTATTATAGTATCTCCACTGGGACAGTCACTGTGTGTGCCTGTTATTATTGTATCTCCAGCGGGAGTGTCACTGAGTGGTTCTTTTGTTGTAGTATGCCCACAGGGAGAGTCACTGAGTGGGTCTCTTATGATAGTGTCCATCAGGGAGAGTCATTGAGTGGGTCTATTATTATATTAGCTCCACAGCGAGAGTCACTGAATGGGTCGGCTGTTCTGGTATCTCCACAGGGAGAGTCACTGAGTGGGTCTGTTAGTACAGTATCTCCTCAAGGAGAGATCTGAGTGGGTCTGTTGCATTAGCATCTCCAAAGGGAGTGTCACTGAGTGGGTCTTTAATTATATTATCTCCACATGGAGGATCACTGAGTGGGCCTGTTATTATAGCATCTCCACATGGAGGGTCACTGAGTGGTTCTCTTGCGATATTATCTCCTCAGGGAGAATCACTGAGTGGCATTGTTATTACAGTATCTCCACAGGGAGAGTCCAAGAGTGGGTCTGTTCTTATAGTGACTCCATTAGGAGAGTCACTGAGTGGGTCTGTTATTGTAGTATCTCCACAGGGAGAGTCAATATGTGGGTCTGTTATTATTGTATCTGCAGTGGGAGTGTCGCTGAGTGGGTCTTGTGTTGCAGTATGACCACAGAGAGAGTCACTGAGTGGGTCTGTTATTATCGTGTCCATCTGGGAGAGTCATTGAGTGGGTCTATTATTGTAATATTTCATTGGGAGAGACACTGAGTGGGGCCAGAATTCTAGTATCTCCACAAGGAGAGTCACTGATGGGGGTTTGTTATTATAGTGTCCATCAGGGCGAGTCATTGAGTGGGTCTATTATTATATTAGCTCTACAGCGAGAGTCACTGAATGGGTCTGCTGTTCTGGTATCTCCACAGGGAGAATCACTGAGTGGGTCTGTTGTTATCTTATCTCCACATGGAGAGTCACTGAGTGGGTCTGTTATTATAGTATCTCCACAGGGAGAGTCACTGAGTGGGTCTGTTATTACAGTATCTCCACAGGGATATTCACTGAGTGGGTCCGTTATTATAGTATCTCCACAGGGAGAGTCACTGAGTGTGTCTGTTATGATAATATCTCTACAGGGAGAGTCACTGAGTCGCTCTGTTGTTATGGAATCTCCACAGGGAGAGTCAGTGAGTCGCTCTGTTATTATTGTATCTCCACAGTGCGAGTCACTGAGCGGGTCTGTTATTATAGTATCTCCACAGGGAGATTCAATATGTGGGTCTGTTATGATATCATCTCCACAGGTAGAGTCAATTAGTGGTTCGGTTATTATAGTATCTCCAGAGGGAGAGTCACTGAGTGGGTCTGTTATTATAGAAACTCCACAGGGAGAGTCACTGACTCGCTCTGTTATTATAGAATCTCCACAGGGAGAGTCACTGAGTGGGTCTATTATTATAGTATTTCATTAGGGAGAGACACCGTGTGGGGCTGGTATTATAGTATCTCCACAAGGAGAGTCACTGAGTGGGTCTGTTATTATAATATCACCACAGGGAGAGTCACTGAGTGGGTCTCTTATTGTAGTATCTCCACAGGGAGAGTCATTGAGTGGGTCTATTATTGTAGTATTTCATTGGGAGAGACACTGAGTGGGGCTAGAATTATAGTATCTCCACAGGGAGAGTCACTGCGTGTGTCTGTTATGATAATATCTCCACAGGGAGAGTCACTGAGTCGCTCTGTTGTTATAGAATCTCCACAGGGAGAGTCAGTGAGTCGCTCTGTTATTATTGTATCTCCACAGTGCGAGTCACTGAGCGGGTCTGTTATTATAGTATCTCCACAGGGAGATTCAATATGTGGGTCTGTTATGATATCATCTCCACAGGTAGAGTCAATTAGTGGTTCGGTTATTATAGTATCTCCAGAGGGAGAGTCACTGAGTGGGTCTGTTATTATAGAAACTCCACAGGGAGAGTCACTGACTCGCTCTGTTATTATAGAATCTCCACAGGGAGAGTCACTGAGTGGGTCTATTATTATAGTATTTCATTAGGGAGAGACACCGTGTGGGGCTGGTATTATAGTATCTCCACAAGGAGAGTCACTGAGTGGGTCTGTTATTATAATATCACCACAGGGAGAGTCACTGAGTGGGTCTCTTATTGTAGTATCTCCACAGGGAGAGTCATTGAGTGGGTCTATTATTGTAGTATTTCATTGGGAGAGACACTGAGTGGGTCTGTTATTATATCATCTTCACAGGGAAAGTCACTGAGTGGTTCTGTTATTATGTTGTCTCCACAGGGAGAGTTACTGAGAGGGACTGTTGTTTTAGTATCTCCACAGGGAGAGTCACTGAGTGGGTCTGTTATTATAGTATCTCCACAGGGAGAGCCACTGAATGTGTCTGCTATGATAATATCTACACAGGGAAAGTCACTGAGTCGCTCTGTTATTGTAGAATCTCCACAGGGAGAGTCACTGAGTGGGTCTGTTATTATAATATCACCACAGGGAGAGTCACTGAGTTGCTCTGTTATTATATAATCTCCACAGGGATGGTCAATGAGTGGGTCTGTTATTATAGTATCTCCACTGGGACAGTCACTGTGTGTGCCTGTTATTATTGTATCTCCAGTGGGAGTGTCACTGAGTGGGTCTTTTTTTGTCGTATGTCCACAGGGACAGTCACTGAGTGGGTCTGTTATTATAGTGTCCATCAGGGAGAGTCATTGAGTGGGTCTATTATTATATTAGCTCCACAGCGAGAGTCACTGAATGGGTCTGCTGTTCTGGTATTTCCACAGGGAGAGTCACTGAGTGGGTCTGTTGTTATATTATCTCCACATGGAGAGTCACTGAGTGGGTCTGTTATTACAGTATCTCCTCAAGGAGAGACACTGATTGGGTCTGTTGTTTTAGTATCTCCAAAGGGAGTGTCACTGCGTGGGTCTGTTATTATCGTATCTCAACAGGGAAAGTCACTGAGTGGGTCTGTTTTTTAGTATCTCAGCAGGGAGAGTCATTGAGTGGGTCTGTTGTTCAAGTATACCTCAGGGAGAGTCACTGAATGGGTCTGTTATTATATCATCTCCACAGGGAGATTCACTGAGTGGGACTGTTATTATAGTATCTCCACAAAGAGTGGCACTGAGTGGATCTGTTGTCCTAGTATCTCCGCAGGGAGAGTAACTGAGTGGGTCTGTTATTATAGTATCTCCGCAGGGAGAGTTACAGAGTGGGGCTGTTGTTTCAGTATCTCCACAGGGAGGGTCACTGAGTGTGTCTGTTGTTATGATATCTCCACAGGGAGAGTCACTGAGTGGCATTGTTATTATGGTATCTGCACTGGGAGAGTCACTGAGTGGGTCTGTCATTATAGTATCTCCTCAAAAAGAGACACTGTTTGGGTTTGATATTATAGTATTTCATACGAGTGGGTCTTGTATTATAACATTTCCACAGAGAGAGTCACAGAGTTGGTCTGTTATTATAGTATCTCCACAGGGAGAGTCACTGAGTGGTTCTGTTGTTATAGTATCTCCATTGTGAGAGTCACTGAGTGGGTCTGTTATTATAGTATCTCCACAGGGAGAGTCACTGAATGGGTCTGTTATTATAGTATCTCCACAGGGAGAGTCACTGACTGGCTCTGTTATTATAGTATCTCCACAGGGAGAGTCACTGTGTGGGTCTGTTATTATAGTATCTCCACAGGGAGAGTCACTGAGTGGGTCTGTTATTATAGTATCTCCACAGGGAGAGTCACTGTGTGGGTCGGTTATTATAGTATCTCCACAGGGAGAGTCACTGAGTGGGTCTGTTATTAAAGTGTCCCTCAGGGAGAGTTATTGAGTGGGTCTGTTATTGGATCATCTCCACTGGGTTAGGCACTGAGTGGGTCTGTTATTAAAGTATCCCTCAGGGAGTTTAATTGCGTTGGTGTGTTATTATATCATCCCCACAGGGAGAGTCACTGAGTGGGTCTGTTATTATATCACCTCCACAGGGAGAGTCACTGCGTGGGTCTGTTGTTTTAGTATCTCCTCAGGGAGAGTCACTGAGTGTGTCTGTCATTATTGTATCTCCTGATGGAGAGTCACTGAGTGGGTCTTTTGTTGTAGCATCTCCTCAGAGGGAGACACTGAGTGGGTCTGTTATTTTCGGATCTCCTCAGAGAGAGTCACTGTGTGGGCCTGTTATTCTAGTATCTCCACAGGGAGAGTCACTGAGTGGCTCTGTTATTCTAGTATCTCCACTGGGAGAGTCACTGAGTGGATCTATTATTGTAGTATCTCCACTGGGAGAGTCACTGAGTGGGTCTGTTTTTCTTGTATCTCCACGGGGAGAGTCACTGAGTGGGTCTGTTATTATACTATCTCCACAGGGAGAGTCACTGAGTGGGTCTGTTATTCTAGCTTCTCCACTGGGAGAGTCACCGAGTGGGTCTGTTATTCTAGTATTTCCACTGGGAGAGTCACGGAGTGGGTCTGTTATTCTAGTATCTCCACTGGGAGAGTCACTGAGTGGATCTGTTATTCTAGTATCTCCACTGGGAGAGTCACTGAGTGGATCTGTTATTGTATCTCCACTGGAAGAGTCACTGAGTGGATCTGTTATTATAGTATCTCCACTGGGAGAGTCATTGAGTGGGTCTGTTATTCTCGTATCTCCACTGGGAGAGTCACTGAGTGGGTCTGTTTTTCTTGTATCTCCACGGGGAGAGTCACTGAGTGGGTCTGTTATTGTACTATCTCCACAGGGAGAGTCACTGAGTGGGTCTGTTATTCTAGCTTCTCCACTGGGAGAGTCACCGAGTGGGTCTGTTATTCTAGTATCTCCACTGGGAGAGTCACGGAGTGGGTCTGTTATTCTAGTATCTCCACTGGGAGAGTCACTGAGTGGGTCTGTTATTATACTATCTCCACTGGGAGAGTCACTGAGTGGGTCTGTTATTATACTATCTCCAAAAGGCGAGTCACTGAGTAGGTCTGTTGTTCTAGTGTCTCCACATCGAGAGTCTCTGAGTGGATCTGTTATTATAGTATCTCCACTGGGAGAGTGATTGAGTGTGTCTGTTATTATAGTATCTCCACAGGGAGAGTCACAGAGTGGGTCTGTTATTTTAGTATCTCCACAGGGAGAATCACTGAGTGGGTCTGTTATTATAATAACTCCACTGGGAGAGTGACTGAGTGGGTCTTTTATTGTAGTATCACCACAGGGAGAGTCACTGAGTGGGTCTGCTATTATAGTATCTCCACAGGGAGAGTCACAGAGTGGGTCTGTCATTGTAGTATCTCCACAGGTAGAGTCACTGAGTGGTTCTGTTATTGTAGTGTCACGACAGGGAGAGTCACTGAGTGGGTCTGTTATGACAGTATCTCCACAATGAGAGTGACTGAGTGGGTCTGTTATAATATTATCTCCACAGGGAGACTCACTGATTGGATCTGTTATTATAGTGTCTCCACAGAGAGAATCACTGATGGGGTCTGTTATTATAGTGTCTCCACAGGGAGAGTCACGGAGGGGGGTTGTTGTTTTAGTATTTCAACAGGAAGAGTCGCTGAGTGGATCTGTTTTTATATTATCTCCGCAGGTAGAGTCACTGAGTGGTTCTGTTATGATTGTATCTCCACAGGGAGGCTCACTGAATGTGTCTGTCTTTGTAATTTCTCCACAGGGAGAGTCACAGAGTCGGTCTGTTATTCGTGTAACTCCGCAGTAAGATTCTCTTTCTCACTTTCTCTTTCTCTGCATTTCTCTGCCTCTCCTTCTCTCTGTCTGTCTCTGTGTCTCTTCCTCCCTCTCTCTGTCACTTTCTCTCCTTCTCGCTCTCCCTCTTATTCTGTTTCAATCTTTAACAATGTCTCTTTCTCTCTCACACCTTACACCCCTCCCACTATCTCTCCTTCTCTACCTCCCACTCTGCAATTCTCTCTCTCTCTATGTCTCTGTCCTTCTGTCTCCCTCGGTCTTTCTGTCTCTCCCTCTATCTGCTTCTCCTTCTCTATCTTTGCCGCAGTGTCTCCCTCCCTCTGTCTCTCCCTTTCTGTCTCTGTCTCTTTGTCTCTCTCACACATTCTCTCTCTCTGCCTCTCTCTCTGCCTCTCTCTGTCTCTCTTTCTCTGCCTGTCTCATAATTGTTACAGTGCAGAACGAGGCCATTCGTTCCATCATGTCTGCTCTGGTTTTCCGAGAGTGCAATTCTCTCAGTTCCATTCCCCGCCGTGTCCCCATAACCCTGCACATTCTTCCTTTTTGTATGACAGTCTCATTCCCATTTGAATGCTTCAATTGAACCTGTCTCCACCACGTTCTCAGGCATCACATTCCAGACATGAACCACTCACTGCATGAACATTTTTTTTCCTCATGTCACTTTTGCTTCTGTTCGCAAATATTTTCAATCTGTGACCTATGATTCTCGATTCTTTCACAAGTGGCAACAATGTCTCTCTATCTACTCTGTCCAGACCCCTCATGATTTTTGATACCACAATCAAGTCACCTCTCAGCCTTCTCTTCTCCAAGGAAAACAGTTCTAACTTCTCCAATCTATCTTCATAACTGAAATTCCTCATCCCTGGAATCATTCGGTGAATCTCTTCTGTACACTCTCCAATGTCCTCACGTATTTACTAAAGTGTGGCACCCAGAAATGGACTCAATACTTCAGCTGAGGACGAACTGGTATCTTATGCAGATTCAACATAACCTCCTTGCTCTCGTACTCTGTGCCCCTATTAATAAATCCCAGGATACTGTCTGCTTTATTTACTGCTCTCTCAACCTGTCCTGCCACCTTCAATGACTTATGCACATATACACCCAGGTCCCTCTGCTCCTGCACCCACTTTGGAATTATTCCCTTTATTCGATATTGTCTCTCCATGTTCTTCCTACCAAAATGAATCACTTCACATTTCTATGCATTGATCGTCATCTGCCACCTGTCGGCCCATTCCACTAACTTGTCGATACCCTTTTGAAGTTCGTCACTGTCCTCCTCACAGTTCAAATGCTTCCAAGTTTCGTAGCAAACTTCGAAATTGTTCCCTGTACACCAAGGTCTCGGTCAGGAAAAGCCAGGGTCCCGACACTGACCTCTGTGGAACTCCACTACAAACCTTCCCCCAGACTGAAAAGCATCCATTAACCACTATTCTTTGTTTCCTGTCACTCAGCCAATTCCGTATCCATGTTGCTACTGTCCCATTTATTCTATGAGCTACAGGTTTTCTCACACGTCCATTGTGTGGCACTGTATCAAACGCCTTTTGGAAGTTCATGTACACCACATCAACAGCATTGCCCTCATCAACCCTCTCTGTTACCTCCTCAAATAACTCCAGCCAGTTAGTTAAACATGATTTTCCCTTAAGAAATCCATGCTGCCTTTCTTTAATTAACTTACATTTGTCCATGTGACTATGATATTGACCCGAATTATTTTTTCTAAATGTTTTCCACCACCGAAGTTAAAATAACTTACCTAAAGGTGCTGCTGAAGTCTCCCCACTCTCCATCTGTGTCTCTCTCTATGTTTCTCTCTTTACTCTCTTTCATTCTCTCTCTCTCTCTCTCTTTGTCCTCTCTCTCTCTCTCGGTCCCTCTGTCCCTCCCTCTCTCTCTCTCTCTCTCTGCCTCTCTCTCTCTCGGTCTCTCCCTCTTTCTCTGTCTCTCTCTTTGCCAATCCCTGTCTCTCCCCTCTCTCTCTGTTTCTGTCTCTCCTTCTATCCCTGTCTCCGCCACTCCCTGTCTCTCACAATCATTCTCTCTCTCACTCTGTACCTCCATCTCCATCTGTCCCTCTGTATGTCTTTCTCTCTCCCTCTGTCCCTCCCTCTCTATCACTCTACTGGTCCCTCTCCCTCTCTGCCACTCCCTCTCTGTATGTTTTTCCCTCCCCTCTGTCTCCGCTGTCTCTCTCTCCCCTGTTTCTGTATCTCCCTCCTTCTCTGTCTCTGTTTCTCCCTCTCGCTCTGTCTCTGTCTCCCCTCCCTATCTGTCTGTGTCTCCCTCTCTCTCTGTCTCTCCCTCTTTCTCTGCCTGTCTCTCTCTCTCTTTCTATCTCTCTCTCTCTTTTTTCATCTCTCCCTTCCTCTCTCTCTCCCAGGTCAGCAATGCTTTCAGACATTTCTTGGTTATTTTTGAACCAGTAACTCTTTCCTTTAGAATAATAGAAAATGTAAGGCAAATAAAGAGGCCACTTGGCCCATCGTGTCTGTGCCGGCCAAAAAACGATCCACCTATTCTAATCCCACCTGCCACAATTTGGTCCGTAGCCCTGTAGATTACAGCACTTGAGGTGCATATCCAGACTCTTTTTGAATGAGTTGAGATTTTCCGTCTCATCTACACTTTCAGGCTGTGTATTTCAGACCCTCACCACCTTCTGGGTGAAAACATTTTCCTCAACTCCCCTCCAATATTTCTACCAATCACTTTAATTCTATGCCCCTTCCTCACTGAGCTGCCTACGAAGGTGAATAGACCATTCACCTCCACTCTATCTAAGCCCCTCACTTTTCAATCAGATCTCCCCTCAGCCTTCTCTGTTCAAGAGAGAACAACCTCTCTTCTCAAGCTTTCCTCATAGCTGCATTTCTCCAGTTCTGGCAACATCCTCGTAAATCTCCTCTGTACCCTCTCCAGTGCAATTCCATCCTTTCTGTAATGAGGTGACCAGAACTGCACACAGTACTCGAGTTGTGGTCTAACCAATGGGTTAAACAGTTTCAGAATAACCTCCCTGCTCTTCTATTCTATAGCTGCTTTGCTGGAAAGGTCACTGCAGTTTGAAAATATCAAACACTGATCCAACACTCACGCATAAAACATTCACACTAAACTCCCAACGCAGGACTGGGCAGATAATGAGGATTGTTACTGACTGTTACATCTTGTCTCATCCTTCATCTGTCTCTGCCTCTCATGTCTGTCTGTCTCCATCTCTCTCTCCCTCTATCTCCTTCTCCATCTTTCATGCCTCAGTCCATGATTGTGCCTGTGCCTCTCTCACACCATCTCTCCCTCTCTCTCTCCTTGGACAGAAATGGTTTAGTCCATTTATTGGTTAATTTTGAACCTATAAATCATGCCCCTGCTGGGAACATCACTGCAGTTTGAAAATATCAAACACTGATCAACACTCGCCCCCTAAACTCTCACACTAAACCCCCAAAACAGGACTGTGCAGATAATGGGGATTGTTACTGAGGTTCTGTCAAGGTCTCCTCACACCCTGTCTCCCCTTCCCCCTACTTCTAAAGTTTGTCAATTTTTGATAATATTGTCAACAACAATAAATGTCCCTGCAGTTTGAAAATATGAAGCACTGATCCAACAGTTGCCTCCAAAACACTCACACTAAACCCCCAATGTTAACTTTCAGATTTAGGTTTTGCTCACAGCGAGTTTTAGTTTTTAAGTTTATCTTTTTTCAAACATTGTTAAATCTAAAGTTTCTCCTACAATCTCACCCTGTCACAGACTCTCTGTCTGTGTCCCCCTCAGTCTCTGTTTCACCCACTGTCTTTCTCTCTCCTTTTCTCTGTTTGCCTCTCTCCCTTTGTATCTGTCTCTCTCTTTGCCTTTCTCCCTCTAACTCTCTCTCTCTCCCCCCCCCCCCAATGTCTCTGTCCCACTCTGTCTGTGTCTGTCTCCCTCCATCTCCCCCTCCCTCTCTCCCTGGACAGCAATGTTTAGAGCCATTCCGTGGTTAATTTTGAATCTGTAACTCTTGCGCTTGTTGGGAATGTCACTGAAAATATCAAAGACTGAGCCAACACGCAGCCCTAAAACCGTCGCAGTAAATCTCCAATACCGCACTGGTCAGACAATGGTGATTGTTACTGGGGTTCTGTCAAGCTCTCATTTCACTGTCTCTTCTGTCTCTCACTGACTTTCATTTCGTCCCTCTCTCCATTTGTTTACATTTCCCTCTCTCCTTTGTCCTTAATCGCCCTCCACTTTATACATCGAGAGGGAGCTCCATCCACTTTATGCATAGAAAGGGAGCACCATCCAGTTAAAGCAGAGAGAGGGAGCTCAATCCAGTTAAAGCATAGAGAGGGAGCTCCCTCCACTTTATGCATAGAGAGGGAGCTCCCACCACTTTATGCATAGAGAGGGAACTCCCTCCACTTGATGCATCGAGAGGGAGCTCCCTCCACTTTATGCATAGAGAGGGATCCAACTCCACTTTATGCATAGAGAGGGACCTCCATTCAGTTCAAGCATAGAGAGGGAGCTCCATCCATTTTATGCATCGAGACGGAGCTCCATCCACTTTATGCATAGAGACTGAGCTCCCTCCACTTTATGCATAGAGAGGGAGCTCCCTCCACTTTATGCATAGAGAGGGAGCTACCTCCAATTTATGCATCGAGCGGGAGCTCCCTCCAGTATATGCATCGAGAGGGAGCTCCCTCGACTTTATGCATCGAGAGGGAGCTTCCTCCACATTATGCATCGAGAGGGAGCTCCCTCCACTTTATGCATAGAGAGGGAGCTCCCTCCACTTTATGCAAAGAGAGGGAGCTCCATCCAGTGAAAGCATCGAGAGGGAGCTCCCTCCTCTTTATGCATCGAGAGGGAGCTCCCTCCACTTTATGCATAGAGAGGGAACTCCCTCCACTCTATGCATCGAGCGGGAGCTCCCTCCACTTTATGCATCGAGAGGGAGCTCCCTCCACTTTATGCATCGAGAGGGACCTCCCTCCACATTATGCATCGAGAGGGAGCTCCGTCCCGTTTATACATTGTGGGGGAGCTGTCTGTATTTAAACAGCTGCGAGGGTCGGTTTTGAAGCACTGTCCCCGGCCCATCAGGTTGGTCCTCTGGATTACTTGACCGGTGATATTATCACTACCCAACTGCCTCCCAAATGGATGCGTACAGTGTCTGTCCCATAATATCACTCACAGCAGTTTTTGGGCTGTATCCCTGAATATGATCCCGAATCAGAGACTCAAAATTCACATTTTAACTGGGCAAAGGTAGGAACAGAGTGAAACGGGATTGCTTTCGTCCCTGGATTCAGTGTCCACTGCAGACAGATCAGTTGCATTTACAATGGAAATGCCAGGAGTGAACAAGTTCAATGCAATAATATGGAAAATGTAAATGACGCCTCTCATAATTGTAGCATCCGTCCAGTATGAGTACAGGTTTCAGGTTTATTCCCGAGAGAGGTCTAACTCAGAAAATGTCATTGACATTGAAATGATTGTGTTTTATCCACCACATTATTTACATCAGAGTCAAAGCTGCTGATGTAATGTGTTTGTTCAGGTGAGTGTAACTAATAGCAATGATCAGGGGTATAACCGTGTCAGTGGAGACTTTTCCCCTGTATAAATCAGGACCCATTGGAATGGATCAGCTCAGAGTACCTGGCGGAGCTGTGGATTCCAGGCTAACAGAAGTCTCTGCTTCTCACAGATGTGGGATATCCAGTAATGGATCAGATAGAAGACATTTATTATCCTGCACTTGCAGCAATTGGAGTTCCTGGTAAGCCAGTATCTCAGCTGTTTATGGTGTAAATCGTTGTTAACTGTGCTGCTGTACTCGGTATTATTTCTTACGGTGTGTGGTCGACAGCTACCTGTTCTTTTCCAGCAATTTACTGATGGAATCTCCGCATTGTCTACTCTTTCAGTCTTGCAGAAGGTATATTATGTCTTGAGTACGATTGTTTTAAGAAATTGGCATTGTTACTGATCGTTCTGTGTAGATCAAATCAGAGAGAATCAAGAATCAGATCATCAGGAGCTTTTAACAATTTAATGAAGTCGATCTAACCCGGTCCTGGAATATTTTGATGACTGTTGTTTTTCAGTGATTGATAATGAGACAGCTCACAGTCTCAGTGTTACAAGGGGACAGAACAATGTCCTCTCTCCTCAATAACATGGCTCAGTTACATGGGATTTCAATGTATTTATTGGTTATCACTGTTATCAAATAGTATTTCACTCTGTGTGTGTCTGACACTGCTTCAGAAGTCTGACTACTGAACTGCGTTTGCTGCTGACACTTTCACTTCTCCTTCTCTGCTTCACTGTGGACCTTCACTGTCACTGCACTACATTGTAAACTAGAAAGTACTGATGTGATGTTTTATTGGTTTTCACTCTATCAGTTGGAATCAAGAGTCTTTCCATTTATCTGTAGATTATCAGCTGCAGCGCTGATGTTGTAGTTTTATTAATTAAACAATCTCACATTCTAACAGATTACTTTATAATTTGCGGAGAAGGAATTTCACTGATTGTGAGGTTTGTCTGGAAGTAGCTTTCGATCCTGTTTATTCCATGCATTGTAGATGAAGTCAAGAGTGCAGGTGAACAGGTGGAGACTTGCGTGTTCTGTAAACGATTCACAGAAATTTCAGCATTGAACAAACTGACACTGAGAATAGAATCATTGAACCTGGGGCTGGTGAACAGAACACAGGCGCAGAATGTTAGGAATAAATCATATGTGAAAAGCAGCATTAAGTAACAATTTGCAGTGTGTGAGTACTCCAGAGAGATAGGGAAGGAGAAAAGGAGCAGGGGGAACGAAACCGATGGAAAAAGAATCGCAGAAGAGAAGAGAAAGAAGCAGCAGTGTGAATAATTCACTCTCATAAAGTGCTGGAATGTCCAGAACAATGAGTGAGAGAAACTGTGAGTTGAAGTTGTCTGTTGTCAGATTGTGTTCATTTTCCTATTGGACTTGATCCTCTGTGTTGATTTCTGTCAGGTCCTCATTTTGTTTTGTGGAAAGTTCCTATTCCTTACTTAGTGACTGAACAGAATAGAATCAGTTCTTCACTGATGGTAATTCATTCTTTAAATGCTGCACTTTAAAATCTGTGTGACTGCTGAATTCAATAAAGAGCGAGGCTGATATCAGAAATATATTTAAATTTATATTTAATAGCCTATACAAACTAAATATATTGACGACATTGTAGAAACAATGAACTGTTGTCCAACACCAATAACCACAGGGATAATTGTTTGAATGTATTAATTGAGTTGTATTACTGGGTTCTGTAGATTAGATTTCCTCTAACACTCTGCTGCAGTCTCTCCCTGTGAATCTCAGCCTCTCCGCTCACTGTATTGAATCCTCAGTCTCCTCATCCATTGCTTCCATTTCCGAAGAAGGGTCACTGACCCGAAACGTTAACTCTTCTTCTCTTTCCACAGATGCTGCCAGACCTGTTGAGTGATTCCAGCATTTCTTGTTTTTGTCTCCCATTTCTCTCTCTATCTCCCTCTGCACACTATCTCAATCTCTCCCTCTTGCTCTCAGGATGGGAAGACGGAGAAAGAGAGGCAGAGAAAGGGTGTTGCAGGCAGTGAGCGATGAGGAGAAAGAGACAGAGAAACACTGTGTCTGGCATTGTTAGATGGATCTTTACTCTGTATCTAATCCCGTGCGTACCTGCCCTGTGAGTATTCGATGGGGACAGTCTCGGACTGGGGGACTGTCTAAAAATCAAAAATAAGTCGAAAGCTCTTTCAAAGATGAAATTTAGAAACACTTCTACATACAAAGGGTGGTACAAGTTTGGAACTGTCTTCCACAAATGACCCCTCCCGATCTCTGTAATCTCCTCCAGCTCCAAAATCCACCAATATCTGCGATCCTCCAATACTGGCCTCTTGAGCATCCCCAATTTGAATTGTTCCCACATTGGTGGCCGTGCCTTCAAGCTGCCAAGACCCTAACTCTGGAATTCCTTTCCTAAACCTCTCCATCTCACTAACTCTCTTTCCTCTTTGAAGACGCTCCCTCAAGCCAACCTCTTTGACCAAGTTTATGTTCGTCTAGTGTAATATCTCCTGAAGTGACTCGGTGTCAACTTTTTATTTTCTTTATTTATTTGTTGGATGTGTGCGTTACTGGCCAGGCCAGCATTTATTACCCATCCCTAATTTCCCTTAAGAAGGTGTTGTTGAGCCTCCTTCTTGAACCGCTGCAGTCCATGTGGGGTAGGTACACCCACAGTGCTGTTCGGTAGGTAGTTCCAGGATATTGACCCAGTATCAGTGAAGGAAGGGAGATATAGTTTCAAGTTAGGATGGTGTGTGACTTTTGTTGTTGTGTGCGGACAGTATTTTCAGTGCGCAGTCCATTTATATTTTTAATTATTTATTTTTTTCACGTGGTTAGATGTAAATTTTCTCCTACAATGTGACTGCCTTCCCGTATCTCCTCACTCTTTCTGCCCGTCTCTCCCTCCTTCTCTAAATCCATTGCTTTACTCTGTATCTAAACTCACACTGGAACTGCCCTGGGAGATCTCATTATGGTGCTTAAGCAATGAGTTATACACTTCCAGCATAACCTCCATGCTCTTATATACTTTAACAGCCTTGTTGGGAATGTCACTGCAGTTTGTAAATATGAAACACTGATCCAACATTCACCCCTAAAACACTCACACTAACCTCCAAAAACAGGACTGGGCAGATAATGAGGATTGTTAATGATTGTTACAACTTGTCTCATCCTCTCTCTCTGTCTCTCCTTCTCATGTCTGTTTCTTCCCATCTTTCTCCCTCTCTCTCTCCCTCTTTCTCTCCCTCTTTCTCTGCCTCTTTTCATGACTCTGCCTCTAACACCATCTCTCTCTCCTTGGACAGAAATGTTTTTATCTATTTCTTGGTTAATTGTGAACCTGTAAATCTTGCCGTTGCTGGGAACGTCACTGCAGTTTGAAAATATCAAACACTGATCAACACTCGCCCCCTAAACTCTCACACTAAATCCCCAATACAGGACTGTGCAGATAATGGGGATTGTTACTGAGGTTCTGTCAAGGTCCTCTCACACACTGTATCCCATTTACCCTGCTTCCAAAGTTTGTTAGTGTTTAATAATATGTTTTTCAATAATATTAAATGTCACTTCAGTTTGAAAATATCAATCACTGATACAACACTTGCCCCCAAAACACTCACACTAAACCCCTGATCTTTCCTTTCAAAATTAGTTCTTGCACACAGACTGTTTTACTTTTTAATTCTATCTTTTTTCAACATTATTGCATGTAAAGTTTTTCCTATAACCTCGCCCTCCCTCTCTCTCTCTGTCTATCTCTCCCTCTGTCTCTATTTCTCCCTCTGTTTGTCTCGCTCCCTCTCACTCTCACTGTCCCTTTCTCACTCTGCATCTGTCTCCCTGTCTCACTCGCTCTGCATTTACCTGCCTCCCTTTCTGTCTCTCTCCCTCTGTCTCTGTTTCTCCTTTTCTCTCCATCCTTCTAGCTCTGTCTCTCTCTCTACCGCTATCTCTGTCCCACTCTGTCTGTGTCTCTCTCCGTCTGTGGCTCACTCCCTCCATCTCTCCGTCCCTCTGTACATGGACAGCAATGCTTTGAGACATTTGTTTTGTTAATTTTGAATCTTTAACTCTTGCTTTTGTTGGGAATGTCAATGCAGTTTGAAAATATCAAACACTCATCTGACACTCATCCCTGAAACCCTGACATTAAACCCCAAATACCGGACTGGGCAGACAATGGGGATTGTTACTGGGGTTCCGTCAAGGTCTCATTTCGCTATCTCTTCTGTCTCTCACTGTCTTCCACTTGGTCCCTCTCTCTCCATTTCCCCATTTGTTTCCATTTCCCTCTCTGCTCTTTCCTTCATCGCCCCCAACTTTATAAATAGAGAGGGTGCTCCTTCCACTTTATAAATAAAGAGGGAGATCCCTCCACGTTATACATATGGCCGGCGTTTTCTCCACTTTACATGTAGAGGCGGAGCTCCCTCTGTTTTATCTAGCTGCCGTGGTGTGATCTGAACCACTGCCCCCAGGGCATCAGGTTGGGCCTCTGGATTACGTGACCATTGATATTATCACTACCCAACTGCCTCCCAAATGGATGCGTACAGTGTCTGTCCCGTAATGTCAGTCACAGTAGTTTCTGGGCAGTAACCCTGAACATGTTCCCGAATCAGAGACTCAAAGTTCACATTTTAACTATGAAAATGCAGGAACAGTGTGAAAGTGGATTGCTTTTGTCCCTGGATTCAGTGTCCACTGCAGACAGATCAGTTACATTTACAATAGAAACGCCAGGAGTGAACAAGGTCAATACAATTATATGGAAAATGTAAATGACGTCTCTCATAATTGCCATCCATCCAGTATGAGTACAGATTTCAGGTTTATTCCGAGAGAGGTCTTACACAGAAAATGTCATTGACATTGAAATGATTGTGTTTTATCCACCACATTATTTGCATCAGAGTCAAAGTTGCTGATGTTCTGTATTTGTTCAGGTGAGTGTAACTAATAGCAATGATCAGGGGTATATCCGTGTCAGTGGAGACTTATCCCCTGTATTAATCAGGACCCATTGGAATGGATCAGCTCAGAGTACCTGCTGGAGCTGTGGATTCCGGGCGAACAGAAGACTCTGCTTCTCACAGAAATGGGATATCCAGTAATGTATCAGATACAAGACATTTACTATTCCATACATGCAGCAATTCGAGTTCCAGGTAAGGCAGTTTCTCAGCTGTTAATGGTGTAAATCGATGTTAACTGTGTTGCTGTACTTGGTATTATTTCCCTGTGTGTGTGTTACACAGCCGCCTGTTCTTTTCCAGTAATTTGCTGATTGAATCTCCTCATTGTCTACTCTTTCATTCTTGCAGGAGTTGTATTATGCATTTAATGGCATTGTTTTCAGTAACTGTGGCATTAGTACTGGATTATTCTGTGTATTGAATGTATTTGAAAGAGATGTTTCAGTGAGAATCAATAATCAGACCATTAGGAGTTTTAAACAGTTTCATGATGTGGATCAAACCGGTCCTGGAATATTCTTATGATTGTTTTTGCAGTGATTGATAAAGGGACATCTCTCAGTCTCAGTGTTACAAGGGGACAGAACAATGTCCTCCTTCCCCAATAGCATGGCTCAGTTTAACTGGGATTTCAATGTGTTTATTGATTATCACTGTTATGAAATATTATTTCATGATGTGCGTGTCTGACGCTGGTTCAGACGTCTGGCTACTGAACTGAGTTTGCTGCTGACACTTTCACTTCTCCTTCTCTGCTTTACTGTGGACCCTTCACTGTCACTGGACCACATTGTAAAATAGAAGGTATCGATGTGATGATTAATTGGTTTTCACTCTATCAGTTGGTTTCAATAGTTTTTTTTCCCCAATTATCTGTCGATTACCAGCTGCAGCGCTAATATTGGTGTTTTATTAATTAAATAATCCCACATTCTAACAGATTGCTTTATATTTCCAGGAGAAGGAATTTCAATGATTGTGAGGTTTGTCTGGAAGTAGCTTTCGATCCTGTTTATTCCATGTATTGTTGATGAAGTGAAGAGTGTAAGTGAACAGGTGGAGACTTGGGTGTCCTGTACATATATGGAATTATTCACAGAGGTTTCACCGTTGAACAAACTGACTCTGAGAATAGAATCATTGAACCTGGGGCTGGTGAACAGAACACAGACGCAGAACGTTAGGAATAAATCATATGTGAAAAGCAGCATTAAGTAACAATTTACAGGGTGTGAGTGCTCCAGAGAAATAGGGAAGGAGAAAAGGAGCAGGGAGAACGAAACCGAGGGAGAGAGATAAGCAGAAGTAAAGAGAAAGAGAAAGAAGCGGCAGTGTGAATAATTCACTGTCATATAGTGCAGGAATGTCCAGAACAATTAGTGAGAGAAACTGTGAGTTGAAGTTGTCTATCGTCAGATTGTGTTCACTTTCCTGTTGGTCTTGATCCTCTGTGTTGATTTCTGTCAGGTCCTCATTTTGTTTTGTGGAAAGTTCCTATTCCCTAATAAGTGACTGAATGAACAGAATAGAATCAATTCTGCACTGATGGTAATTCATTATTTAAATACTGCACACTAAAATCACTGTGACTGCTGAATTCAATAAAGAGCGAGGCTGATAACAGAAATATATTTAAATTTATATTCAATAGCCTGCACAAACTAAATATATTGACTGTATTGTATAAACAATGAACTGTTCTCCAGCACCAATAACCACAGGGATAATTGCTTGAATGTATTAATTGAGTTGTATTACTGGGATCAATCGATTAGATTTCCTCTAACACTCTGCTGCAGTCTCTCCCTGTGAATCTCAGCCTCTCCTCTCACTGTATTGAATCCTCAGTCTCCTCATCCATTGCTTCAGTTTATCCACTTTCCCAAACCATCTGCTCCAGTCTCCCCTCCTGCTCCAACATGTCCTTTCCCTTCTCTCCCTCCCAATATCCTTCACTGGCTCCACATCCAGCTGCCTTGTCCAACCGGATAGGAATACAGGAACATAGGAGCAGGACGAGGCCATTCAGCCCTTCTAGCCTGATCCGCCATTCCAGATCATGGCTGATCCTCAAACTTGGCGCTGAGTTTTCAGCCTTTTCCCATTTGATAACAGTCCCTGTCGGTTCCTTGAACCAAGAGCAACAATCCAGCTACACATCCCGCTCTCCCCAAACCTTCCCAACCAACAGTCTGGAGACAAATTCCCAATTAACCCATTGGATTCCTTCTTCTTTTTAAAGCCCTTCTCATTTTCCCACTGACACTGCATCCTCACTCAGTACTTCCGGCAGATCCAGTGCTGACTTTATTCACTTTCTGCATCAATTTCCCAATTCATTATTAATAATTGTGTTTACAGACATTTCACTGTGACAAAGCACTGCCCGGGTCAATGAATCAGTTTTCACTGCTCGGTGCATCAACAAAGCTGGAAATTTCAGCCCAGATCCTGTCAAACTGCTGCTTTGTCTGCAGGTCTGATCAGTAATTTCTCTGCTTCCTTTTCTCTCTCTCTTCCAGTTAACTTGGTGGCGATTGTGATCCTGTCCCGAGGAAAGTGCGGTCTCACCAAATGTATCAATGTCTACCTGATGGGAATGGCAGTGTCTGATCTCCTGGTCGTTATCACTAATCCCATATTGAACTGGATTGTTTTAATTTATTTCCCAGATTCATTCCTGAGAATTACTCCTGTGTGTTCTCTCCTTGAGGTTCTGCTTGCTGCATCCACAGTTGTTTCTGTCTGGCTCACAGTCACTTTCACCTTTGATCGATTTGTGGCCATTTGTTGTGAGAAGATGAAAACAAAATATTGCAGCGAGAAAACGGCGGCTGTGGTTGTAGGAACAGTGAGTGTGCTGGGCTGTTTAGAGTCTCTCCCCTGGTACTTTACACTGAAACAACAATACATTATTGATAATGTTCCCATGGGTTGTGGTTATAAACGGAGCTTCTTTACTTCCCCCATATGGGAGGCATTTGAATTGGTTGACCTCATTTTAACCCCTTGTGTCCCGTTCTTTCTGATTTTGCTGCTCAATGTTCTGACTGGCAGACGGATTTTATTCTCCAGTAAAGTCCGCAGAGGATTCCGCCGCCACAGCAATGCAGAGAATCACAAGGACCCAGAGATGGAGAATCGCAGGAAATCAATTATTTTGCTCTTCAGTATAACTGGCAGTTTTATGCTGTTATGGGTGACCCGGGTTGTGTTTAACATTTATAGGCGAATTGCAGATATTCAGTATTTACTCTCCTCCACTGACCCTCTCTTTATCACATATCAAACATCAAATATGCTGCAGCTTCTCAGTTCCTGCACCAACACGTGTATTTACATTGTGACCCAGACTAAATTCAGACAGGAGCTGAAGAAGGGGGTGAAATACCCTCTCAATCTCATTGTTAAATTAGTGAAATCATAGAAAGAGCTGGAGTGTCTAAAACAGTGGAACTAAATCCCATTCCGCCCCCACCCCGATACCGCTCAGTGACTCTCACTATGGGAATACTATAATAAAAGACCCAATCAATCAGTGACTTGTCCATTGGAGATATTATACTAACAGACACACTCAGTGACTCTCCCTGTGGTAATACTGCAATAACAGTCCCACTCAGAGACTCTCCCTGTGGAGATACTGCAATAACAGACCCACTCAGTGACTCTCCCTGTGGAGATCCTACAGCAACAGACCCACTCAGTCACTCTCCCTGTGGTAATACTGCAATAACAGACCCACTCAGTGACTCTCCCTGTGGATATACTATAATAACAGACCGACTCAGTGCCTATCTCTCTGGAGATACCATAATAACAGACCGACTCAGTGACTTTCTCTGTGGAGATACTATAATAACAGACAGACTCAGTGGCTGTCCCTGTGGAGAAACTATAACAACAGACTCAATCAGCAACTCCCCCCGCGGAGATACTATAATAACAGACCATCTCAGAGACTCTCCCTGCCGAGCTACTTCAACAACAGACCCTCTCAGCAAGACTCCATGTGGAAATCCTGTAACGACAGACCCACTCAGTGACTATCTCTCTGGAGATACTCCAACAACAGACCCACTCAGTGACTCTCCCTGAGGAGGTATAATAACAGATCCACTCAGTCAATCTCCCTGAGCAGATACTGTAACAACAGGCACAATGATTCTGTCTCCCTGTGGAGATACTATAATAACAGACCAACTCAGTGACTCTCCCTGTGGAGATACTGTAATAACAGACCCACTCAGTGACTCTCCCTGTGGTGATACTTTAATAACAGACCCACTCAGTGACTCTCCCTATGGAGATACTATAATGACAGACCCACTCATTGACTCTGCCTGTGGAGATACTATAATAACAGACACACTCAGTGACTCTCCCTGTGGAGATACTGTAATAACAGACCCACTCGGTGACTCTCCCTGTGGAGATACAAGAATAACAGACCCACTCAGTGACTCTCCCTGAGCAGATACAATAATAACTGACCCACCCAGTGACTGTCCCTGTGGAGATACTATAATAACAGACCCACTCGGTGACTTTCTCTGTGGAGATACTATAATAACAGACCCACTCAGTGACTTTCTCTTTGGAGATACTATAATAACAGACCCACTAATAGACTCTCCCTGTGGAGATGCTACATTAACAGACTCTCTCAGCAACACGCCATGTGGAAATCCTGCAATGACAGACCCGCTCAGTGACTATCTCTCTGGAGATACTATAATAACAGACAGACTCAGTGACTGTCCCTGTGGAGAAACTATAACAACAGACTCAATCAGCAACACCCCCTGCGGAGATACTATAATAACAGACCCACTCAGAGACTCTCCCTGCGGAGCTTCTACAACAACAGATCCTCTCAGTGACTCTCTCTGTGGAGATACTATAATAACAGACCCACTCAGTGACTCTCCCTGTGGTGATACTATAATAACAGACCAAATCAGAGACTCTTCCACAGGAGGTATAATATTAACAGATCCACTCAGTGAATCTCCCTGAGCAGATACTATAATAACAGACACAATCATTCAGTCTCCCTGTGGAGATAATAGAATAACAGACCCACTCAGTGACTCTCACTGTGCAGATAATACAAAAACAGACCCACTCAGTGGCTCTCCCTGTGGAGGGATATTATTAACAGACCCACTCAGTGGCTCTCCCTGTGGAGGGATATTATTAACAGACCCACTCAGGGACTCTCCCTGTGGAGATAATACAAAAACAGACCCACTCAGTGGCTCTCCCTATGGAGATACAACAGAAACAGACTCACTCAGTGACTCTCCCAGTATAGATACTCCAACAACAGACCCACTCAGTGACTTTCCCTGAGGTGGGATAATATTAACAGATCCACTCAGAGACTCTCCCTGAGCAGGTACGATAATAACAGACACAATCATTCAGTCTCCCTGTGGAGATAATAGAATAACAGACCCACTCAGTGACTCTCACTGTGCAGATAATACAAAAACAGACCCACTCAGTGGCTCTCCCTGTGGAGGTATATTATTAACAGACCCACTCAGGGACTCTCCCTGTGGAGATACTAGAAGAACAGACACACTCAGAGACTCTCCCTGTGTAGATAATACAAAAACAGACCCACTCAGTGGCTCTCCCTGTGGAGATACAACAGAAACAGACTCACTCAGTGACTCTCCCAGTGGAGATACTCCAACAACAGACCCACTCAGTGACTTTCCCTGAGGAGGTATAATATTAACAGATCAACTCAGAGACTCTCCCTGAGCAGGTACGATAATAACAGACACAATCATTCAGTCTCCCTGTGGAGATACTATAATAACAGAGCCACTCAGTGACTCTTCCTGGGGAGATACTGTAAGAACAGACCCACTCAGTGACTCTCCCTGTGGAGATACTATAATAGAAGACGCAATCAAACAGTGACTTGCCCATTGGAGACACGATTATAACAGACCCACTCAGCAAATCTCCATGTGGAAATCCTTAAAAACAGACCAACTCAGTAACTCGCCCATTGGTGATATTACAAGAACAGAACCAATCAGTGACACTTCCTCTGAAGATACCCCAACAACAGAGCCACTTAGTGGCTCTCCCTGAGCAGGTACTATAATAGCAGACCCACACAGAGACTGTCCCTTTGGAGATATTATAATAACAGACCCACTCATTGACTCTCCCTGCGGAGATACTATAATAACAGACCCACTTAGTGACTCTCCCTTTGGACGAGCTGCAACAACATTCACACTCCGTGACTATACCTGTGGAGATATTCTATTAGCAGAACCACTCAGTGACTCTCCCTGCGGAGATACAATAATAACAGACCCACTCAGTAACTCTCCCTGTGGAGATACTATAATAACAGACCCACTCAGTGACTATCTTCTGGAGATACTCCAACAACAGACCCACTGAGTGACTCTCCCTGAGGAGGTATAATAACAGATCCACTCAGTCAATCTCCCTGAGCAGATACTGTAATAACAGGCACAATGATTCTGTCTCCCTGTGGAGATACTATAATAACAGACCCACTCAGTGACTCTCCCTGTGGAGATACTGTAATAACAGACCCACTCAGTGACTCTCCCTGTGGTGATACTTTAATAACAGATCCACTCAGTGACTCTCCCTGTGGAGATACTATAATGACAGACCCACTCATTGACTCTGCCTGTGGAGATACTATAATAGCAGACCAACTCAGTGACTCTCCCTGTGGAGATACTGTAATAACAGACCCACTCAGTGACTCTCCCTGTGGAGATACTATAATAACAGACCCACACAGTGACTCTCCCTGTGGAGATACTATAATAACAGAGCCAGTCAGTGACTCTCCCTGTGGTGATACTTTAATAACAGACCCACTCAGTGACTCTCCCTATGGAGATACTATAATGACAGACCCACTCATTGACTCTGCCTGTGGAGATACTATAATAACAGACACACTCAGTGACTCTCCCTGTGGAGATACTGTAATAACAGACCCACTCAGTGACTCTCCCTGTGGAGATACAAGAATAACAGACCCACTCAGTGACTCTCCCTGAGCAGATACAATAATAACTGACCCACTCAGTGACTGTCCCTGTGGAGATACTATAATAACAGACCCACTCGGTGACTTTCTCTGTGGAGATACTATATTAACAGACCCACTCAGTGACTTTCTCTTTGGAGATACTATTATAACAGACCCACTAATAGACTCTCCCTGTGGAGATGCTACATTAACAGACCCTCTCAGCAACACGCCATGTGGAAATCCTGTAATGACAGACCCGCTCAGTGACTATCTCTCTGGAGATACTATAATAACAGACAGACTCAGTGACTGTCCCTGTGGAGAAACTATAACAACAGACTCATTCAGCAACACCCCCTGCGGAGATACTATAATAACAGACCCACTCAGAGACTCTCCCTGCGGAGCTTCTACAACAACAGATCCTCTCAGTGACTCTCCCTGAGCAGATACTATAATAACAGACACAATCATTCAGTCTCCCTGTGGAGATAATAGAATAACAGACCCACTCAGTGACTCTCACTGTGCAGATAATACAAAAACAGACCCACTCAGTGGCTCTCCCTGTGGAGATAATACAAAAACAGACCCACTCAGTGGCTCTCCCTATGGAGATACAACAGAAACAGACTCACTCAGTGACTCTCCCTGAGGTGGGATAATATTAACAGATCCACTCAGAGACTCTCCCTGAGCAGGTACGATAATAACAGACACAATCATTCAGTCTCCCTGTGGAGATAATAGAATAACAGACCCACTCAGTGACTCTCACTGTGCAGATAATACAAAAACAGACCCACTCAGTGGCTCTCCCTGTGGAGGTATATTATTAACAGACCCACTCAGGGACACTCCCTGTGGAGATACTAGATGAACAGACACACTCAGAGACTCTCCCTTTGGAGATATTATAATAACAGACCCACTCATTGACTCTCCCTGCGGAGATACTATAATAACAGACCCACTTAGTGACTCTCCCTTTGGACGAGCTGCAACAACATTCACACTCCGTGACTATCCCTGTGGAGATATTCTATTAGCAGAACCACTCAGTGACTCTCCCTGCGGAGATACAATAATAACAGACCCACTCAGTAACTCTCCCTGTGGAGATACTATAATAACAGACCCACTCAGTGACTATCTCTCTGAAGATACTATAATAACAGACAGACTCAGTGACTGTCCCTGTGGAGAAACTATAACAACAGACTCAATCAGCAACACCCCCTGCGGAGATACTATAATAACAGACCCACTCAGTGACTCTCCCTGTAGAGATATTTCAACAGACCCACTCAGTGACTCTCCCTGTGGAGATACTATATTACCAGACCCAATCAGTTAGTCTCCCTGTGGAGATACTATAATAACAGACCCACTCAGTGAGTCTCCCTGTGGAGATACGATAATAACAGACCCACTCAATGACTCTATCTTTGGATATGCAATAACAACTGACCCAATCTGTGTCTCACCCTGTGGAGATATAATCATAATAAACCCACTCAGTGACTCTCCCTGTGGAGATGCTATATTTACAGACCCACTCAGTGACTCTCCCAGTGGAGATACTACAACAAGAGACCCAATCAGTGACTCTCGCTGCGGAGCTACTACAACAACAGATCTACTCCGTGAATCTCCCTGTAATGATACTATAATATCGGACCTACTCAGTGGCTCTCCCTTCGGACATACTATAATAAGAGAACCACACAGTGCCTCTCACAGTGGAGATACTGTAAAAATATACCCTCTCAGTGACTCTCCCTGTGGAGATACCACTACAACAGACCCATTCAGTGAATCTCGCTGTGGAGATACTATAATGACAGACACAATCATTCACCATCCCTGAGAAGATACTCTAATAACAGATCCACTCACTAACTCTCCCTGTGATGATAGTATAAGAACAGACCCAATCAATGACTGTCCCAGTGGAGATACTATAATTACAGATCCACTCATCGACTCTCCCTGTGCAGATGCTACAACAACAGACCCACTCAGTGACTCTCCCTGTGGAGATACTATAATAGCAGAACCAATCAGAGACTACCCCGGTGGAGATAATACAACAAAAGACCTTCGCAGTGACTCTCTCTGTGGAGATACTACAATAACAGACCCACTCAGTGACTCCCCCTGTGGAGATACTATAATAGCAGAACCAATCAGAGACTATCCCTGTGGAGATACTACAACAAAGGACCTTCTCAGTGACTCTCTCTGTGGAGATACTATAATAACAGACCCACTCAGTGACTCTCCCTTTGGAGATACTATAATAACAGACCGACTCAGAAACTCTCCCTGTGGAGATATTTTAAGAACAGAACCAACCAGCCACTCCGCTTGTGGTGATAATATAATAACAGAACCACCCAGTGACTCTCCCTGTGGAGATACTACAATAACGGACCCACTCGAAGACTCTCCCTTTGGAGATACTGTAATAACAGACCGACTCAGAAACTCTCCCTGTGGAGATACTATAATAACAGACCAACCAAGTGACTCTCCTGTGTTTTAGTTTTTTAGTTTTAGTTTTAGAGGTACATCACTGAAACAGGCCCTTCGGCCCACCGTATCCGTGCCGACCATGAACCACCCATACTATAATAACAGACACAATCATTCACTCTCACTGTGGGGATGGTATCATATCAGAAACACTCAGTGACTCTCTCTTTGGATATACTAAAATAACAGACCCACTCAGTGACTCTCCCTGCAGTGATACTGTAATAACAGACCCACTCAGTGACTCTCCCTGTGGAGATGCTATAATAACAGACCCACTCAATGACTCTATCTTTGGATATGCAATAACAACTGACCCAATCTGTGTCTCACCCTGTGGAGATATAATCATAATAAACCCACTCAGTGACTCTCCCTGTGGAGATGCTATATTTACAGACCCACTCAGTGACTCTCCCAGTGGAGATACTACAACAAGAGACCCAATCAGTGACTCTCGCTGCGGAGCTACTACAACAACAGATCTACTCCGTGAATCTCCCTGTAATGATACTATAATATCGGACCTACTCAGTGGCTCTCCCTTCGGACATACTATAATAAGAGAACCACACAGTGCCTCTCACAGTGGAGATACTGTAAAAATATACCCTCTCGGTGACTCTCCCTGTGGAGATACCACTACAACAGACCCATTCAGTGAATCTCGCTGTGGAGATACTATAATGACAGACACAATCATTCACCATCCCTGAGAAGATACTCTAATAACAGATCCACTCACTAACTCTCCCTGTGATGATACTATAATAACAGACCAAATCAGAGACTCTTCCACAGGAGGTATAATATTAACAGATCCACTCAGTGAATCTCCCTGAGCAGATACTATAATAACAGACACAATCATTCAGTCTCCCTGTGGAGATAATAGAATAACAGACCCACTCAGTGACTCTCACGGTGCAGATAATACAAAAACAGACCCACTCAGTGGCTCTCCCTGTGGAGGTATATTATTAACAGACCCACTCAGGGACTCTCCCTGTGGAGATACTAGAAGAACAGACACACTCAGAGACTCTCCCTGTGTAGATAATACAAAAACAGACCCACTCAGTGGCTCTCCCTGTGGAGATACAACAGAAACAGACTCACTCAGTGACTCTCCCAGTGGAGATACTCCAACAACAGACCCACTCAGTGACTTTCCCTGAGGAGGTATAATATTAACAGATCAACTCAGAGACTCTCCCTGAGCAGGTACGATAATAACAGACACAATCATTCAGTCTCCCTGTGGAGATACTATAATAACAGAGCCACTCAGTGACTCTTCCTGGGGAGATACTGTAAGAACAGACCCACTCAGTGACTCTCCCTGTGGAGATACTATAATAGAAGACGCAATCAAACAGTGACTTGCCCATTGGAGACACGATTATAACAGACCCACTCAGCAAATCTCCATGTGGAAATCCTTAAAAACAGACCAACTCAGTAACTCGCCCATTGGTGATATTACAAGAACAGAACCAATCAGTGACACTTCCTCTGAAGATACCCCAACAACAGAGCCACTTAGTGGCTCTCCCTGAGCAGGTACTATAATAGCAGACCCACACAGAGACTCTCCCTTTGGAGATATTATAATAACAGACCCACTCATTGACTCTCCCTGCGGAGATACTATAATAACAGACCCACTTAGTGACTCTCCCTTTGGACGAGCTGCAACAACATTCACACTCCGTGACTATCCCTGTGGAGATATTCTATTAGCAGAACCACTCAGTGACTCTCCCTGCGGAGATACAATAATAACAGACCCACTCAGTAACTCTCCCTGTGGAGATACTATAATAACAGACCCACTCAGTGACTATCTTCTGGAGATACTCCAACAACAGACCCACTGAGTGACTCTCCCTGAGGAGGTATAATAACAGATCCACTCAGTCAATCTCCCTGAGCAGATACTATAATAACAGGCACAATGATTCTGTCTCCCTGTGGAGATACTATAATAACAGACCCACTCAGTGACTCTCCCTGTGGAGATACTGTAATAACAGACCCACTCAGTGACTCTCCCTGTGGTGATACTTTAATAACAGATCCACTCAGTGACTCTCCCTGTGGAGATACTATAATGACAGACCCACTCAGTGACTCTGCCTGTGGAGATACTATAATAGCAGACCAACTCAGTGACTCTCCCTGTGGAGATACTGTAATAACAGACCCACTCAGTGACTCTCCCTGTGGTGATACTTTAATAACAGACCCACTCAGTGACTCTCCCTATGGAGATACTATAATGACAGACCCACTCATTGACTCTGCCTGTGGAGATACTATAATAACAGACACACTCAGTGACTCTCCCTGTGGAGATACTGTAATAACAGACCCACTCAGTGACTCTCCCTGTGGAGATACAAGAATAACAGACCCACTCAGTGACTCTCCCTGAGCAGATACAATAATAACTGACCCACTCAGTGACTGTCCCTGTGGAGATACTATAATAACAGACCCACTCGGTGACTTTCTCTGTGGAGATACTATATTAACAGACCCACTCAGTGACTTTCTCTTTGGAGATACTATTATAACAGACCCACTAATAGACTCTCCCTGTGGAGATGCTACATTAACAGACCCTCTCAGCAACACGCCATGTGGAAATCCTGTAATGACAGACCCGCTCAGTGACTATCTCTCTGGAGATACTATAATAACAGACAGACTCAGTGACTGTCCCTGTGGAGAAACTATAACAACAGACTCAATCAGCAACACCCCCTGCGGAGATACTATAATAACAGACCCAGTCAGAGACTCTCCCTGCGGAGCTTCTACAACAACAGATCCTCTCAGTGACTCTCCCTGAGCAGATACTATAATAACAGACACAATCATTCAGTCTCCCTGTGGAGATAATAGAATAACAGACCCACTCAGTGACTCTCACTGTGCAGATAATACAAAAACAGACCCACTCAGTGGCTCTCCCTGTGGAGGCATATTATTAACAGACCCACTCAGGGACTCTCCCTGTGGAGATAATACAAAAACAGACCCACTCAGTGGCTCTCCCTATGGAGATACAACAGAAACAGACTCACTCAGTGACTCTCCCTGAGGTGGGATAATATTAACAGATCCACTCAGAGACTCTCCCTGAGCAGGTACGATAATAACAGACACAATCATTCAGTCTCCCTGTGGAGATAATAGAATAACAGACCCACTCAGTGACTCTCACTGTGCAGATAATACAAAAACAGACACACTCAGTGGCTCTCCCTGTGGAGGTATATTATTAACAGACCCACTCAGGGACACTCCCTGTGGAGATACTAGATGAACAGACACACTCAGAGACTCTCCCTTTGGAGATATTATAATAACAGACCCACTCATTGACTCTCCCTGCGGAGATACTATAATAACAGACCCACTTAGTGACTCTCCCTTTGGACGAGCTGCA
This sequence comes from Heterodontus francisci, assembly GCF_036365525.1. Classification (NCBI taxonomy): domain Eukaryota; kingdom Metazoa; phylum Chordata; class Chondrichthyes; order Heterodontiformes; family Heterodontidae; genus Heterodontus; species Heterodontus francisci. Next base: position 1,103,802 of record NW_027140557.1, on the reverse strand, counting down.
ACAACATTCACACTCCGTGACTATCCCTGTGGAGATATTCTATTAGCAGAACCACTCAGTGACTCTCCCTGCGGAGATACAATAATAACAGACCCACTCAGTAACTCTCCCTGTGGAGATACTATAATAACAGACCCACTCAGTGACTATCTCTCTGAAGATACTATAATAACAGACAGACTCAGTGACTGTCCCTGTGGAGAAACTATAACAACAGACTCAATCAGCAACATCCCCTGCGGAGATACTATAATAACAGACCCACTCAGTGACTCTCCCTGTAGAGATATTTCAACAGACCCACTCAGTGACTCTCCCTGTGGAGATACTATATTACCAGACCCAATCAGTTAGTCTCCCTGTGGAGATACTATAATAACAGACCCACTCAGTGAGTCTCCCTGTGGAGATACGATAATAACAGACCCACTCAATGACTCTATCTTTGGATATGCAATAACAACTGACCCAATCTGTGTCTCACCCTGTGGAGATATAATCATAATAAACCCACTCAGTGACTCTCCCTGTGGAGATGCTATATTTACAGACCCACTCAGTGACTCTCCCAGTGGAGATACTACAACAAGAGACCCAATCAGTGACTCTCGCTGCGGAGCTACTACAACAACAGATCTACTCCGTGAATCTCCCTGTAATGATACGATAATATCGGACCTACTCAGTGGCTCTCCCTTCGGACATACTATAATAAGAGAACCACACAGTGCCTCTCACAGTGGAGATACTGTAAAAATATACCCTCTCAGTGACTCTCCCTGTGGAGATACCACTACAACAGACCCATTCAGTGAATCTCGCTGTGGAGATACTATAATGACAGACACAATCATTCACCATCCCTGAGAAGATACTCTAATAACAGATCCACTCACTAACTCTCCCTGTGATGATAGTATAAGAACAGACCCAATCAATGACTGTCCCAGTGGAGATACTATAATTACAGATCCACTCATCGACTCTCCCTGTGCAGATGCTACAACAACAGACCCACTCAGTGACTCTCCCTGTGGAGATACTATAATAGCAGAACCAATCAGAGACTACCCCGGTGGAGATAATACAACAAAAGACCTTCGCAGTGACTCTCTCTGTGGAGATACTACAATAACAGACCCACTCAGTGACTCCCCGTGTGGAGATACTATAATAGCAGAACCAATCAGAGACTATCCCTGTGGAGATACTACAACAAAGGACCTTCTCAGTGACTCTCTCTGTGGAGATACTATAATAACAGACCCACTCAGTGACTCTCCCTTTGGAGATACTATAATAACAGACCGACTCAGAAACTCTCCCTGTGGAGATATTTTAAGAACAGAACCAACCAGCCACTCCGCTTGTGGTGATAATATAATAACAGAACCACTCAGTGACTCTCCCTGTGGAGATACTACAATAACGGACCCACTCGAAGACTCTCCCTTTGGAGATACTGTAATAACAGACCGACTCAGAAACTCTCCCTGTGGAGATACTATAATAACAGACCAACCAAGTGACTCTCCTGTGTTTTAGTTTTTTAGTTTTAGTTTTAGAGGTACAGCACTGAAACAGGCACTTCGGCCCACCGTATCCGTGCCGACCATGAACCACCCATACTATAATAACAGACACAATCATTCACTCTCACTGTGGGGATGGTATCATATCAGAAACACTCAGTGACTCTCTCTTTGGATATACTATAATAACAGACCCACTCAGTGACTCTCCCTGCAGTGATACTGTAATAACAGACCCACTCAGTGACTCTCCCTGTGGAGATGCTATAATAACAGACCCACTCAGTGACTCTCCCTGTGGAGATACTATAATGACAGACCCACTCAGTGAGGCTCCCTGTGGAGATTATATAATAACAGTCCCACTCAGTGACTCTCCCTGTGGAGATACTATAATGCCAGACCCACTCAGTGATTGTCCATGTGGAGATACTATAATAACAGGCCCACTCAGTGTCTCTCACTGTGGAGATACGAGAAAAACAGATCCAGTCACTGACTCTCCACTTGGAGATACAATAATAACAGTCCCACTCAGTGACTCTCCAAATGGAGATTCTATATTAACAGACCCACTCCGTGACACTCCCTGTGGAGACACTATAATAACAGACCCACTCAGTGACTATCCCTGTGGAGATACTATAATAACAGACCCACTCAGTGACTCCCCCTGTGGATCTTCTATATTTACCGCCCCACTCAGTGACACACCCTGTGGAGGATATAAACTTACAGCCTCGCTCCGTGACTCACCCTGTGGATATGCTTTCATATCAGACCCACTCTGACAAACCCCCTATGGAGATACTACAATAACAGACGCATTCAGTGACTCTCCATGTGGAGAATATATACGAACAGACCAACATAGAGACTATACCTGTGGAGATACTATAATACCAGACACACTCAGTGACTCTCCCTGTGCAGAGACTATTATTGCAGTTCCACTCTTTTACTCTCCCTGTGGAGATACTATAATAACCGCCCCATTCATGGAGAGTGTCGCAGTGAGGGGAACTACTGATTGAGTCAATAAGAGAGAGGGGAAGACGGAGATGGAGAGAGATTACCAGTAAGAGTAGCTCTCCACTTCTCTCTCCATGCCTATATCTCCCTTTCCCACTGTTACATTCTTTCCATCTATATTTCTCCCTCTCTCCTGATGTTTCACACTCTGTGCCTATTTCCTGTACCTCGGTGTACTCAGGTTTACATCAAAGTATGATTATATTTGACATTTGCCCTTTCGATCTAACCTAACAACGTGACTGTCTCCAACATTCTCTCTGTGTCTGTGAACAGCGGGACGTTGGACTGAATGTTCACTGATTGCTGAGGCTGACAGGACAGGTGGATAAGCTGGTTCGGAAGGGATAAGGGAGACTTACATTTCCCGACCAATTGAAATAATCTCTCAGTGTCGACACTATCCAGTCCCTTTGGAATATGTTTCATTGAGATCACCTCTCATTCTTCTAAACTCCAGAGAATACACATCCAATTTACTCAGCCTCTCATCATAGGACAATGGCAGAGAAGCTAAACAAATACTCTGTGTCTGTCGACATGTTCTCTATCATGCTCTGTAATCTTCCTTGAATCATTGAACACTGCAGTTTATGGATCATTTCACTGTTTGTTCTGATGAATTTGTTTGATTGGCAGTGATGATATTTTTGGACCATTGCATTGAGTCCTATGGGTTGCAACCAGGATTATTGGGTGATTTCTCTCTGCAACTTTTAATCTTTAATAAAGCTTATCTGGGCATTAACCTGCAATCTATTTTTATATGTCTGACTATACTCATTATGCGGGGGGAATAAAGTTAATTTTGTCTGGTTGTGCACACAATTAACTGACTGTTTGTCACCGCAAGACTTTCTTTCCTGTGAACGTGTACTGATCTCTCCCTTATAGAGACACACACACATACAATACACACATACATACACACATATAACATCTGCCTTTCTCTCTGCCCACATCTATCCTGGACTTACCCTCTCTCTCTCTGATGGGCACTCTATCTCTGATTCATTTTTCACACTTTCTGAACACGCTGTGTCTGCTCTTTTCCTCTAATTTCTCACTTTTCTTCCAAACTCTCTCTCCATCTCTCTCTCTCTTTCGCTCTGTTACTCTCTCCTCACCTTTATCTTTCCATTGACCTGTTTTCTCACTCTCAAACTCTACCTCTCCCTCACTCTCCACCTTCCTTTCTCTTTTATCGCTCTTCACATCTCTCTATCATGATCTCTCAATCTCTGTCCAACTGAGGAAATTCTCCCTCCATTTCTCACCATCTCTTGCTCTCTCACTCTCTTCCTATCACCTATTTTCTCTGAGCCTCTCCATCTCTCTATTATTGTTTCAATCTCATTTATCTCTCTCTCCCCCACCATCACTCTCTCTTTTCGATTTCCCTCTCTATTACTTGCTCTCTAACTCTCTTGCTCTGTCTGTCCATGTTGGGTCCCTTTAAGAGTTTGGGACAGTTCGTCCGGTGCAGGGACCCTTTAAGGGTCTGGTGCTGGCCCCTCCCCCACCCCGGGCTGGTCACATGCCCCCCAAACCGCGGCTGCGCGGAGGCTGGAGGCAGCTTTTGACCCCTGTGACCTCCAAACACGTGAAGTGACGCAGCCAATCAGGGCTCAATGAGGCGCGTGGAGAGACCGCGGCCTCTTCAGCCGCCATGTTTGCGTGACCTCCCGCCGGCTGTTTATTTCCGTCAGAAAGCAGCTGCAAGGAAAAGGTGAAGTGGCTTCAGTTGTCAATCACAATGGAGGAAACTTGAAAGTCTGAGCCTCGGGAGAATGTAAAAAGCGGCAGTTAACGGGCCTGTCGAAGTGCGCATGTGCAGAGCTTCCTCCCAGGGTGCAGCACGGCCCGTGCCACAGGTCGGGGCTTTTTCCAGCCGCGCGGCATTGTGGGGGCCGCAGGACGTCATTAACCCCTCATTAACTCAGTCAAAATCAACTCATTACGTCTCAGCTCCCGCTCTCTCCTTTTCATATTGCAGGCTGAAATAGGCTTTGTTGGCAACAACACCATCCAGGGTGTGATCAGATACTCTGTCCCTTCGCAAACGATTTCCTGTCCCTCCAACAGCTTGTGCCATTGCCCTATTTATCGGTGTTTATTTTTCCCCCTTCTGATGTTATTGAATTTGTTAGTGGCTTTTATCCTCCTGAAATGGCTGGTGAATTTGTTGGTCTTTTTCTCCTGGCTTCAAACCTTACCCTCTCTCCGTCTGTCTCACTCCGTGTGTCAGAGATAGCAGGAGGGAGAGTCAGAGAGAGGAAGACGGAGATAGAGACACAGATAACAACCCCAGCTTCTCCAATCTATCCACGTAACCAAGTCTCTCATCCCTGGAACCTTGCTCCTGAAGTTTTTCTGCACCATGTCTAATGCCCTCACATCCTTCCTAAATTGTGATGTCCATAATTGGATACAATACTACTCGAGGATGCAGCAGTGTTTTATAAAGCTTCATCATAACCTCCTTGCTTTTATACTCTTAGCTTCGATTTACAAAGCCTGGGATCCCATATGCCTTTTAACCACTTTCTCAACTAGCCCTGCCACCTTCAATTTGTGCACAGATATCCCCACGTCTCTCTGTTCCTGCACCCACTTTCTTCTGTTCTGAGGTTCTCGTAACATCGAGGGTCAGGAGGTCAGGGAGGTTTAGAAAGGAGGGGGAGAGAAAGCAAACAAACAGGAAGCACGTATGGGAACACCACCACCTGCAAGTTTCCCTTCAAGTCTCACATCATCCTGACTTGGAACTATATCGCCGTTCCTTCACTGTCACTGGGTCAAAATCCTGGAACTCCCTTCCTAACAGCACTGTGGGTGTACCGACCCCACATGGACTGCAGTGGTTAAAGAAGGTTCAAGGTCAATTCGTGATGGTAAATAAATGTTGGCCAAGCCAGTAACGCAAACATTTAACACATGAATAAAAAATAATAACGATTTGGAACCAAGTCACTTAAGGAGATATTAGACGAACAAAGAACAGTACAGCGCAGGAACAGGCCATTCGGCCCTCCAAGGCTGTGCCGATCTTGATGCCTGTCTAAACTAAAACGTTCTCCACTTCTGGGGACCGTATCCATCTATTCCCATCCTATTCATGTATTTGTCAAGATGCCTCTTAAACGTCGCTATCGTATCTGCTTCCACCACCTCCCCCGGCAGCAAGTTCCAGGCACTCACCACCCTCTGCATAAAGAACTTGCCTCGCACATCCCCTCGAAACATTGCCCCACGCACCTTAAACTAGACAGAAGAACATACGAAGTAGGAGCAGGAGTTGACCACTCAGCCCCTCAAGCCTGCGCTGCCATTCAATAATATCATTGCTGATCTGTCCCAGGACTCAACTCCTCTTTCAGGCCTGCTCCGCATAACGCTCGACACCTCGAGATTTCAAAAATGTATCTATCTCTTCCTTAAATACAATTAGTGACCTCGCCTCCACAACTCTGAGGTTCAGAATTCCAGATTTCAGCACCAAAAACTTGGTCAAAGAGCTTTTATTTAGGGAGCGTCATCAAATAGGAAAGAACATTAATGAGACGGAGAGGTTTAGGAAAGAAATTCCAGTGTTAGGGCCTTGGCAGCTTGAATGCACGGCCACTAATGGTGGAACGATTCAAATTGGGGATGCTCAAACGGCCAGAATTAGAGGATCGCAGATATTGGGGGATTGTGGAGCTGGAGGAGATTGCAGAGATAGGGTGGGTTTTTTTGTAGAAAATAGTTCCAAAATTACATCACCCTTTGTGTGCAGAAGTGTTAATAAATTTCACCCTTGAAAGGCTTTTCAACAAATGTTCGATTTTTAGACAATCCCCCTCGTCCGAGACTCCCCAAACTAGTGAGAAGAGTTTCTCTTTATCTACCCAAACAGCTTCCACTATTATCTTGTAAACTTTCATCAAGGCAACCCTTACCCTTCTTACCTCCAAGACACAGCGTGAAGCTCTGTCTACACTGTCCCATCAAATGCTGCCAAGCCAAGTTATCTACAGAGCAAATCTCTGTCTTCTCTGTTCCATCAAACACTCGCAGAGCAGGTACAGTGTGGGGTTAGATACAGAGTAAAGCTACCTCTCTTTATGCCTCTCTTTCTCCTCCACCATCCGCATGGGGAGAGTAACAGTGAGAATGACAGGGATAGATATGCAGAGAGAATAACAGTGAGAGGGAAAGATAGCAATGGGGAGAGATTATCGGAGAGAAAGAGGAAGAGATTACAATGGAGAATGTCATTCAGTGTTCCTGCAAATCTCTGTGCAGCAGCATGGAAGGTACCATGCAGGTCCTGTTCTGTGATGAATAACAGGTCTGCAAAGATTCTTCAAATATTTAAAGAGACAGCGCAAGAAAAAAATCACTGGCCGTGCACAACAACTTAATTTTCATGGAACATTGGAGCCAGCTGTGGCTCCGTGGGTAATAGTCCTACCTCTGAGTTATATGTTTGTGGGTTTAGGACAGAACACAAAATCCACGCTGATGCCTCCCAACAGAAAATCAGAACAGACCAGCGAGACTCAGAAAAATGAAACGTGTGTTAAATGTGTGAGCCTAGCCTTTTGGAATGTTTTAATGTTTGAGTAAATTTTTAATGTTTGCCGATGATACCAAATTTGGAGGAGATGCAAACAGTGAGGATGACACCAATCGACTGCAACAGGACATTGATAGTTGAGCAGAATGGGCAGACAAGTGGCAGATGGAATTTAAAACAGGGAAATGTGAGGTGATGTATTTTGGCAGAAGTGATAGGGAGAGGCAATTTAGACTTAATGGCACAGTTCCAGAGAGTGTGCAGGGACAGAGGGACCTGGGGGTACATGTACATACATCTTTGAAGGTGGTAGGACATATTGAGAGAGCAGTCAGCAAAGCATGTGGCATCTTCGGCTTCATAAATAGTTGTGGATACAAATGCGTGGAAGCTATGCTGAACATTTACAAAGCTCTGGTAAGGCCACAACAAGAATATTGCATCCAGTTCTGGTCACCACACATTAGGAAGGATGTGAGGGTCCTTCAGTGGGATCAGAGGAGATGGCAGTTTCAGGGAGGGGAGGGTTTAGCAAACTGGATTGGAAACAGCTCCCTGCAGGTAAATGACTGTCAGAGCAGTGACAGTTAGTGCGGGTTGAGAACAAATATTTTCCCACAAAGACAAACAGAGTGAGACTCCCAAATCTAGAGCCCCTTGGATAACAAGGATCAAACCGGGTGGCATAAGGCACAAAAGGGAAGCTTATGTCAGATACCGAGAGTTCAATACCACAGAAAGCCGAGATGAGTGAAAAAGCACAGGGGTGAAATTAAAGATCAAATTCGGAGAGCAAAGAGAGGGCTGTAAATATATTACCAAGTAAAAGTAAGGAAAACACAAAGATGTTCTCCAAATACATGAAGATCAAGAGGATAACTTAGGACAGAGTATTAAGGACCAGAAAGGGAATGTGTGTGAGGAGGTGGGAGACGTGGGCATGGTTCATAATGTATACTTTGTGTCTGTCTTTATAAAAGAGAGGGAATGATACAGTCATTGTAGTTAAAGAATAGGAGTGTGAAATATTGGATGGGATAAACAGAGAAAGAAGGAAATATTAACGTGTTTGATATCTTTGAAAGTGGAGGAATGGTCAGGCATGGATGCATTGGAATCAGTTCAGAGAAGGTTCATTCGGCTGATGCCTGGGATGAAGGGGCTTTCTTATGAGGAATGGTTGAACAGGTTGGGCCTAAACTCATTGGAGATCAGAAGAATGAGAGGTGATCTTATTGAAACAGACAAGATTGTGAGGGGACTTTCCAGGGCGGATGCTGGGATGATGTTCCCCTTGTGGGGGAGTCTAGAACTAGGGGGCACAGTTTAAAAATAAAGGGTCTGCCATTTAAGACTGAGCTCAGGAAGATATCTTTCTCCCAGCGGCTGGTTAGACTGTGGAATTCTCTTGCCCAGAGAGCAGTGGAGGTTGGTTCATTGAACATATTCAAGGCTGAGTTCGATAGATTTATGATCGACAAGGGAGTCAAGATGATAGAGGACAGGCAGGAAAGTGGAGTTAAGGTCACTATCAGATCAGTCATGATTTTATTGAATGGCGGAACAGGCTCGAGAAGCTGAATGGCCTCCTCCTGCTCCTATTTCTCAGAATCCTGCGAATAAATTGGAGGGTTTTCTCTCCATTCTTTAAGACATTTTTATAGCAGAGACAGGGCCATGTGTAATCTCAACAGAGACAGGGTCCAGTGCAGACCTAACTAGTGCATTGATAACTGAGACTAATGTAGATTGTATCAAGGATACAGAATTCTAACTCTGCTTTCAGGGGAACATTTTCAGGCCAGTACGTAGCAAGGCCAACAAGCGATGGGTCAGTTTTACACTTAGTTGTAGCAAATGAAGCTGGGCCTGTGGAAGGCGATTTCGAAAAAGTGGACTGGAAAAAGCGACTTGAAGGTAAATCAGTGTTAGAGCAGTGAGAGGGAATCATTTCATCCTGGAGGAGTTATTATTCCAGATTTATTTTTTATTTTCAGAGAAATTCAAATTCACAAGAGCCCAATGTGGGATTTGAAATCTTGCTTTTTCAGTCATTAGCTCAAGCTTTCAGATTACAAACTGTAAAAGACATTCACCTTCCGACAGTTGTTGCCTGACTGTCTCAGCTTTTGTATATAGTCCCTAATCCTGTTCCTTCACGTGTCGAAAGACTTTGATGTTATTCAGACATTGGTAAACCAATTCATTCTCTCAGGACATCAGCTTAAAGACCTTCTGGGATGCAATCCACGATCTAACTCACACCCTATTCAAGCAGCCAAAATCTTCAACTCCATTCAAACACCCCGATATCCTTTCCCTGCACAGATAACTGACAGTTCCACAAGGCAGGAATGTCTGAATGAGATACCGCATTTACCTGACACAATCCAAGCTCCAAATTGAATCATTAAGATATAGAAAATACCACAGCAATGTGACTTGTTCCTTGTAACAGTGAGACTGAAACATTTCAGGGTACTATTCAACCAAGAATGATTCCGAGAAAAGTCAGGATCGGTATTAAAAGAGAAAGAGAGAGAGCGAAATGGGGGGAGGGTGAGGGGGCGAGAGAGAGAGACTGTCAGCTCCTGTACGTGGAAGGCCTCTCTGTTCCTGCACCCATTTTAACATTGTACCATTTAGTTTAGATTGCCTCTCCCACAGACTTCCTTCCAAAATCCATCACTTCACAGTTCTCAGCATTGAAGTTAACCTGCCATGTGTCTGTGCAATTCACCAGACTGCCAATAGCTTCCTGAAGTCTGCTACTATTCTCTTCCCTCTTTACAACATTTCCAATGTTGTGTGCCGTCTGCATCTTTGAAGTTATGCTCTGTAAACCCAAGTCAGGTCATTAATAGACATCAAAAAGAGCAGTGGTCCCAATACAAACCTCTGGGTGGCACCACTCTATACCTCCCTCCAGTCTGAAACAACCGTTCACCACAACTCTCTGTGTTCTGTCTCTTAGCCAATGTCGTAACCTCTCTGTCACTGTCCCTTTAATCACAGGAGCAACAATATTGTGAAATAGCCACAAAAGCGGTGGATGATACAGACATTGTGTTTAAGGAGGAGTGAAATATTGGATGCTATAAAGAGAGTAGAATGATACCTGGACTCCAAGGGTTAAGCTAAGAGGGAGAATCACAAACCAGAGGAAACAGTTTTTAAATGTGATCTAGGACAGTCCGCTGTGATATCACCGAATCACAGACTGCTCCTGCACAGAAAGAGGCCAATCACCCATCGTGCCCGTGTGGGCTCAATGAAGTTCTCCCTGGTGTCCTGGACAATATTTATAACACAACCAAAATCACTAAAACAAGATTCTTCTTATTATCACATTGCTGTTTGTGGGAGCTTGCTGTGCACGATTGGATGTACCGCTGTACATCTCTACCCACTCTGAGAAACAACAGTTCACAACAATTCTCTGCTTTCTGTTTCTTGGTCAATGTTAGATACAGAGTAAAGCTCCCTCGACACTGTCCCCATCAAACACTCCCAGGACAGGTACAGCGCTGGGATTGGCTGCTCTCTGATTTGGGAGCCTGAGTGTTGAGAGCCTCAACGAGGTGCAGCTGAGATTGCTGGTGGCAGTTGGAGGTTGCAGAGGTGGAGGGAGGAGCTGCACTGAGCAAGGGAGAGCAGCTACCAACAAGCAGAGGAAAACTCCAACAACAGTCTCCATTAAAGAGAAGAAAGGGACATTTTTTGGAAACAAGGCTTTGTCTGGAGGTGGGTGCTGAACACCAGTAATTTACTTTGGACTGTTGGGGGAGGAACAAGTGGCTGGAACAACAAGGGGTGGGGCTGCCAATTCAGCAGGGATCTGTGCTGCTGCAAAAGCACACAGGGAAGCTCCCTCCCCACCCCAATTGCCAAGCCTGGGTCAGCTGAAGCTGCCCAGCTAAACAGACGGAAGGGGATAGATAGTGCCTGGGCAGCTTCAGCTGACCCAGGTGAAGACGACTCCCCCAACCAGAAGACCGGAAGACCAACTTCAAAGACTGTTTGTTTTAAGTGTACTGTGAGCACCACCTCCAGAAAGCAAGTCATCCCTTCCAGCCTGCCTTTGTCTCTCCTCTCTTACCTCAGCCTCTCCACTAACCTGTTGTTTGTTTTTTTGTCTTTTCAAATTTTTCTGTGAGTCGCTGTTATTTAGTGTGCAAGTCCACAATTTGGGGTGGGTTTAGCTCTTAGACCCATGGAAAGCCCTTCATCACCGGTGGCGGGGCCCTCTACTACCTACGCAGCTGCAACTTCTGTGGCTGCCCACGTGGCCCCGTCACCCTTTAAATTATTGACATGCAGCCATGGGGTGAAGAGCTATCCCCACCCCAACATGTCTATTGAGGCCTGCGTTAAGGCAATGGCCGTGGTTGTCGGCCCCTCGGCCATTGTTGCGGCCTCAAAGATGTATGGGAAGGCTGTGTTCTTTTTGAAGACCGAGCGGGCGCTGTCCCTGGCCCTGAGTAAAGGGCTCACTGTGGGGGGGACCTTCCTGCCAGTGGACCCTCTGGGGGCCACTGCGCATCGGATAATGTTGTCCAACGTCCCACCCTTCATTCCCAGTGAGCTCCTCCTCCCCCACCTGCACCATCTGGGGGAGGTGAGGTCGGGGATCACCCCAGTCCGGCTTGGTCTTCGGGAGCACAGCCTCCAACATGTATACTCCTTCCGCCGCCAGTTATTTATGCAGCTGGCGCGGGAGGAGGACACGGAGGGCCAATTTTATGTGGATTTCCAGAGGACGGCCTACCGCGTCTTTTGGACGTCGGACGGGGCGCGGTGCCACGTCTGCAAGGGGGTGGGGCATGTTCGTAAGAACTGCCCCAACCTCACGGCCGACAGCTCCACCTCGGCGGCCCAGAGTGGTTCCACAGCACCTCCTCCCACTCCCCCCGCACATCCAACAGACACCGCTCAGTCGGTTCCGGAGGCTGTGGTTTTCACAGCCTCTGGCGGGGAGGGGAGTGCCCGTCCGAGCGGAAGGAAGACGCGGGGAAAAAAGAAACATCGTGAGGCGCGTCCCCTGGACACTTTGACTCAACCCGAGCCTGAGCTCAGTCCAAAGCCCGTTCTCATGGGATCCACCTGACTCAGGGCTGGGCTCAGGCCCAGGGTGAATAAAAAGAAGGAGGGTGCGGAGGCGGAGGCCTCTGATGACATGGAGGTCTCTGAGCCTCTGCGCCCTGGTTGCAAAAAGAGGAGAAGGCACCCCTCCACTGAGGTAATGAGGGGCCCTGAGGCGCAGGGCCCATCTGTTGGAGGGGAGCTGTCTCCTGATTCGGGTCCCCAGGTTTCCCCTACCGCCACCACCAATGCTAAAAGGTCCGGGCAGGTGCTCCTTATGCTTCAGGATGGAGGGGAGGGGAAGGCCCCAGGACATGAGGCCCCTCCTGAAGAAGTACGTGGGGCCCTGCTTGGGCTGGGGGAGCCTGAGGACGTCGCCCATTCTGCCACTGCTACTGGGTCGGGTGCCCTGAGTGAAGGGGAGGGCGAAGACCCAGAGGGTCAGCCCTCCCAGCCGGAGTCTACCACCAACCAGGAGAAACCCGAACCAGTTATAACTGAGAATGCTGCCCCATCTGCTGGGCCTGTGGGTGCTGGCGGAGCGGGAAAGCGTCCCCTCTCTCCGCCTCCGGTCTCGGCTCCAGCTGGATGTCCGGAGTCGGGAACTTCTGTCTCCCCTGGACCACTCATTGGCTTGGGGACGGAGGTGGAGGGGCGTCCTAGACTGCTGGCGCCCAGATGCTCCAGTTTCACAATAGAACCCAGAGAGGACTCCTCCACCATCGATCCTGGGGGTGGGATCGTGAAGGAGGCGGGTTCAGCTGGCGCGGCGGGGACGTCCGCTTCACGGTGTGTGGTTGATGTGTCGGCCGCTGGCGGTGACGACCCGTAGGAGGATGGGGATTCGGTGTGGGGCAAGGAGGATGATCGTGATTCCATCCTCAGAGAGGTGGTGGAGTCCCTCGTGCCTCCCACCGAATCTCCTCTCATCCCCACGGCGGAACTCCGTGATTTCCTCATGGTTTGCAGGGTCTGCCGCAATAAAGTTCAGCTGGCCCTCGACCGTTGGTCGAATCTGGTACTGATCATCCAGTCCGTCCGTGCCGCCCTGAAGATAACGGGCAAGCGCGCGGGCATGAAACTGGTTCAGAGGCGCCGTTTTAATGTGTTCCTCAATGGGTTGCTGGGGGAGTGGAAGGCCAGGTGCACTTCCACTCCCTCCTCACAGTGAGGTGTTGGTGACGGGTTTTAAGTACCTTTGACATGAAGATAACTATAGCCAGCCTCAACATCAACGGCAGCAGGGGGTCTCACCGCAGATTTCACAATCTCTCAGTCCTCAGGGAAGGCAGATACGCGGTGAGCCTTCTGCAGGAAACCCACACCGTTCCGGGAGACAAAGCCATCTGGCTACTGGAGTGGCAGGGTGGGGTCTACATGAGTCACCTCACCCCTATTTCTGGTGGGGTGGCTATCTTGTTGGCCCCGTCTTTTCAGCTGGAGACCTTGGGTGTCAAGGAGCTAGTGCCGGGCCTCTTGCTCCACCTCACCGTTCGCCTGGGTAGCGTGCTGCTCCACTTTGTGAACGTGTATGTGCCCAGGCCCAGCGCGTTGAAAGTGCGCTTCTTTGAAGAAGTGTTCGCTCTCTTGAGCTCCATCGATAGCGGCGAGTGCATCATCCTCGGGGGGCGGGGGTGGATTTTAACTGCACCCTCGAGGTGGGTGTTCGCTCCGGTCCCCAGCGCGGCCAAGCGTCGATGGAGAAGTTGAGGTGACTGATCAGCTCCCTTAACTTAGTGGACTTCTGGCGGAATCTCCATCCCGACTCCAGCACCTTCACGTGGAGGTCTGGAGGAGGAGGATCACGAATCGACCGCTTTTACATTCCGCAGGCGTACGTCTCCCGCGTCTCGGCGACCTCCATGCGGCTGGTGCCGTGCTCCGACCACCGCCAGGTGTGGGCGGAGTATACTCTGCACCGCTCGTGGGCGGGGTCCGCGTACTGGCATTGTAACAACCGGCTGCTGGAGGACGAGCGATTTCGGGACTCGTTCTGCCGATTCTGGGCCGACTGGAGAAGGAAGCAGGGACGCTTCCCCTCCTTAAGGCTATGGTGGGATGTGGGCAAGACTCACAGCCCCGTCTTCTGTCAGGAGTATGCGAAGGGGTACACCAAGAGGCGGGAAGCCGAGATCGGGCGCCTTGAGAGGGAGGTGCTAGACTTGGAGTCCCGCCTTGGTCATGCCGTCACGGACACGGCCCTGTGGCATCCGTACAAAGAGAAGAAGGGCGCGCTGAGGGACCTGCAGCTCATAGGGTCCCGAGGCGCGTACGTGAGGTCGCGGATCCAGATCCTGGAAGATTTGGACCGCGCCTCTCCCTTCTTCTACTCGCTGGAAAAATGGCGGGGGGTCCGTAAGCAGCTCGTCGAGCTGCTGGCCGACGACGGATCCTCCATCACGGATCCGGAGGGAATGGGCCTCCTGGTCCGGACTTATTACAGTGCGTTGTTCTCTCCGGATCCGTCCAGCGAGGATGCGCGCAGAGTTTTGTGGGAGGACCTGCCGCAGGTCAGCCCGGAGGGCGCCGAAGGATTGGAGGCTCCGCTCACGTTGGCGGAGCTGACTGGCGCCCTCCACCAGCTCTCGAGGGGCAAATCCCCAGGGCTGGATGGGTTGACCGTGGAGTTCCTCAGGGCGTTCTGGGACGTCCTGGGGGACGATTACGCGCGGGTCCTGGGGGAAAGCCTGGCGACCGGGGAGATGCCCCTCTCGTGGCGCAGTGCGGTCAACGTCCTGCTGCCGAAGAGGGGCGATCTCCGCCTGCTTAAAAACTGGCGTCCGGTCTCCCTCCTCAGCACGGATTATAAGATCTTTGCCCGGGCTATGTCTACCCGCCTGGGCTCAGTGCTGGCCCACATGATCCACCCCGACCAGTCCTACACGGTCCCGGGCCGGTCTATCCAGGACAACATCCACCTGGTCCGGGACCTGATCCATCTTTCCCAGAGGACTGGTCAGTCGGTCGCCTTTCTCTCCCTCGATCAGGAGAAGGCGTTCGACAGGATGGATCACGATTACCTTTTCGGGACTCTGCGCGCTTTCGGACTCGGGCCGCATTTCGTGGCCCGGGTCCGACTTTTATACGCCGCCGCAGAGTGTCTAGTCAAAGTTAACGGGCCCTTGACGGCGCCCCTTCGATTTGGGAGAGGAGTGCGTCAGGGGTGCCCCATGTCCGGCCAATTGTATACCATCTGCGTGGAGCCCTTCCTGTGCCTGCTTCGCAGGAGGTTGACGGGATTGGCTCTGCGCGAGCCGGCCATGCGGGTCGTCCTCTCGGCTTACGCCGACGACGTGCTCCTCGCAATCACAGATCCCGTTGACTTGCGGAGGATGCGCGACTGCCAGCAGACCTTTACTGCCGCGTCCTCCGTGAGGATCAATTGGGAGAAATGTTCCGGACTCCTGGTTGGTCAGTGGCGGGTGGACTCCCTGCCGGAGGAGATGACACCTTTTGCGTGGAGCACCACGCACCTCCTCTATCTGGGAGTCCACCTTAGCCTCGCTGAGGAAGCCTGGCCGGCAAACTGGCAGGAGTTGGAGGGGAAAGTCACCGCTCGGCTGGGGCGCTGGACAGGACTGCTCCGAGTGCTTTCCTACAGGGGCCGAGCGTTGGTCATAAACCAACTGGTGGCCTCCATGCTGTGGTACCGGTTGGTCACTTTGGCCCCGCCCCCTGTATTTGCCACCAAGATCCAGAAGAAACTCGTCGATTTCTTCTGGGGCAAGAGGAAACACTGGGTCTCTGCCGCGGTCCTGAGTCTCCCGATCGAGGAGGGCGGTCAGTCGCTGGTGTGCGTCCGCACCCAGGCTGCGACTCTCCGCCTTCGGACCCTGCAGAGATACCTGTACGTCGAGCGTCCTCCCAGATGGTGTGCGCTGGCGACATATTTTTTCTGCCAGTGTCACTGCCTTCAAGACGACACGCAGCTCCCGGTGGAGTCCGTTAGCCGCGCCTCTCTGAGGGAGTTGCCTGTCTTTTACCGGGATCTTTTCCGAGTCTGGAACATGGTCGCCTCCAGTCAGGGCGCTCCCCCGCCGGCGGAGGAGAGCGCCTCGGCTGTCCGGGCGGCCGACTCCGGGGACGGTCCGGCGGGCGGAGGAGTAGCCGAATCCCCCGGGACGCCCCTCACTGCGGGTGGCGAGGGGGCTCGGTAGTGCAGAGCGATCCCGGCTGAGCTGACCCTCGCTCGGTCGGAACTGTTCATCGGACCCAGGCCCTGAAACTCTCCTCGGGGGCCGGTCCCGCACAACCCGAGCCGCCTCTCGGAAATGCCCTCCGTGCCATTCCAATCGGCGCAGAGAGGTTTCCTGTACGGGCTGCTCCTGCACACTCTCCACTTCCTCGCCCTCGTCAGCCGGCCGGACACGCCCTGGCGGTCCGCGTTGCCATCTGGCGGCGAGGGGAAACCCCGATGGAGGTCTCTCTACGCGGGAGTCTTCCCCCTTTACATCGGGGACCTGGGGTGGAGGGTGCTGCACAGAGCAGTCCCGTGCAATAGGCTTTTAAGTAGGTTCACGGACTCCCAGGCCAGCTGTACTTTCTGCGGCCTGGACGAGTCCGTGTTCCACATTTATATGGAGTGTGCGAGGTTGCAGCCCCTATTTGAGTATCTGAAGGGGCTGCTCCTCAAATTCTGGCTGCACTTCAGTCCCACGCTCCTGATCTTTGGGCACCCGGTGCGGAGGGGCTCGGGCCGGGAGGAGGATCTCCTCGTCGGTCTGCTCCTGGGCCTGGCCAAGGTGGCAATTCACAGGTCCAGGTTGCGGGCCGTCGGGGGGTCCGTCCTCCCCGATTGCCTGCCCCTCTTCCGCGGTTACGTTCGCGCCCGGGTGTCCCTGGAAAAGGAGCATGCTGTGTCCGCCAGTACGCCTGAGGCCTTCCGCGACCGGTGGGCACCGCAGGGACTGGAGTGCATCGTCGACGCCGAGAATGGCATTTTAATTTGAGTTTTTTTTGTTTATTTATCTGGTTTTAATAAAGTTATTTTAAAATATAAGTGTGTATATAAAGGGGGCCTGAGGAATAAAGGCCCCCTCGACATAAAAAATATAAAAGGTTCCTGGGGTATAAAGACCACACAAAAAACGGGGTGAGATACAGAGTAAATCTCCCAAAAAAAAGAAAAAAAACACAGGGGTTAGATACAGAGTAAAGCTCCAACTGCACTTTCCCCATCAAACAGCATGGGGTGAGAAAAAAAACGGGGATAGATACAGAGTAAAGCTCCCTCTGCACTGTCCCATCAAACAGCACGGGGTTAGAGATAAAACGGGGTTAGATACAGGGTAAAGCTCCCTCTGCACTGTCCCCATCAAACAGCACGGGGTTAGAGGAAAAAAAACGGTGTTAGATACAGAGTAAACCTCCCTCTGCACTGACCCCTTCAAACAGCACGGGGTTAGAAAAAAAACGGGGTTAGATACAGGATAAAGCTCCCCCTGCACTGTCCCCATCAAACAGCACGGGGTGAGGAAATAAAACGGTGTCAGATACAGGTTAAAGTTCCCTCTGCACTGTCCCCATCAAGCAGCACGGGGTTAGAATAAAAAACGGGGTTAGATACAGGGTAAAGATCCCTCTCCCAATGCCAGCCTCATTCTACCTCTGTCTCTTTCGCCTCCTCTCTCACTACCTGCGACACCTTTTCTCTGCTCTCTTTCTCTCTCTTCCCATCCTGAGAACAAGAGGGAGAGACTGAGATCGTGTACAGAGGGAGGTAGAGAGAGAAAAGATTTCATAAGGTTTACCATGGTAGGCTCATTCAGAAAGTAAGGAGGCATGGGATTCAGGGAAGTTGGCTGTCTGGATACAAAATTGGCTGGCCCATTGAAGTCAGAGGGTGGTTGTCGATGGAAAGTACTCAGCATGGAGCTCGGTGACCAGTGGTGTTCCACAAGGATCTGTTCTGGGACCTCTGCTCTTTGTGATTTTTATAAATGACTTTGATGAGGAAGTGGAAGGCTGGGTTAGCAAGTTTTCCGATGACACGAAGGTTGCTGGAGTTGTGGATAGTGTGGAATGCTGTTGTAGGTTGCAACGGGACATTGACAGGATGCAGAGCTGGGCTGAGAAGTGGCAGATGGAGTTCAACCTGGAAAAGTGTGAAGTGATTTATTTAGGAAAGTCGAATTTGAATGCGGAATACAGGCTTCAAGACAGGATTCTTGGTAGTGTGGAGGAACAGAGGGATCTTGGGGTCCATGACCATAGGTCACTCAAAGTTGCCACCCAAGTTGATAGGGTTGTTAAGAAGGCGTATGGTGTGTTGGCTTTCATTAACAGGGGGATTGAGTTTAAGAGCCGCGAGTTTGTGCTGCAGCTCTATTCGGCCACACTTGGAATATTGTGTTCAGTTCTGGTCGCCTCATTATAGGAAGGATGTGGAAGCTTTAGAGAGGGTGCAGAGGAGATTTACCAGGATGCTGCCTGGACTGGAGGGCATGTTCTACGAATAAAGATTGAGGGAGCTAGGGCTTTTCTCATTGGAGCAAAGAAGGATGAGAGGTGACTTGATAGAGGGGTACAAGATGATGAGAGGCATAGATAGAGTGGATAGTCAGAGACTTTTTCCCAGGGTGGAAAGGGCTATCACCAGGGGGCATAATTTTAAGGTGATTTGGAGGAAGGTTTCGGGGAGATGTCAGAGGTAGGTTCTTTACACAGAGAGTGGTGGGTGCGTGGAATGCGCTGCCAGCGGTGGTAGTAGAAGCAGATACATTAGGGGCATTTAAGCGACTCTTGGATAGGTACATGGATGATAGTAGAATGAAGAGTAGGTAGTTAGTTTGATCTTCGAGTAGGTTAAATGTTCGGCACAACATCGTGGGCCGAAGGGCCTGTACTATGCTGTACTGTTCTGTGTTCTAAAAGGGAGAGATACACTTACCAAATGAATAACAGAGAGAAGAAAAAGGGTTTCAGAGAGTAGAAGAGAGGGGAAGAGAGAGATAGGCACAGAGAGAGATTACCAGGAAGAGATATTACCAGAGATTACCTCTCGCTCCGTGCCTATCACTCCTTTCCTATTTGTTAGCCTCTCCCGTCTATTTTCCTCCCTCAATCCCGATTTTTCACACTCCATGCCTCTCGCTCGATTCTCTGTGTATACTGCAGTGAAGGATTACATCAAATGATCATGTTTTACATTTTCTCTTTCAATCTAACTGAACAATCTCTCTGTCTGTGAACAGGGGGACCTTGGAGTGAATGTCCTCTGATTCCTGAGGGTAACAGGACAGGTGGATAAGGTGGTTAAGAAGGCTTACGGAATACTTTCCTTTATTGGCCGACGTGCAGAATATAAGAGCAGGGAGGTTATGTTAATACTGTATAAAATACTAGTTAGACCACAGCTAGAGTACTGTGTAAAGTTCTGGTGACCACATTACAGGAAGGATGTGCTCACACTAGAGAGGGTACAGAGGAGATTTACAGAGGCTGTTGTCAGGAATGGAGAATTTTCACTATGAGGAAAGATTGGATAGGCTGGATTTAGCAGGGGCATAGAGTACAAGATTTCCACACCAATATCATGAGGGTGTGATGGCTCCCATGGTGGAATAGCTTGCTGAAGGTTTGCAAAGGACCATTTTCCTTCTGGATCATCAGAACCGGCCGCCTGGGCCCCAACTTCATTTACATTTCTCCCTCTCTACCAATATTTCACTCTCTACACCGACCTTTCTCTGTTTCTGTACACAGCAGTGAAGGATTACATCAAATGAATATATCTTACATTCTCCCTTTAAATCCATTCCATCAATCACACTCTCTGCAACCTTGTCCCTCTCTGCAGCCCTCTCTCTGTCTGCAAATCGAACAGTCTGTCTATCTCCCAGTGTCAGAACCAGCAGGAGGGAGAGATATAGAGAGGAGGACAGAGAGAGACACAGAGAACAACCCTGGCTTCTCCAATTTCCCAGACATGAAATGAAGGGATAACTTCTGCACATCTACCCTGTCCCATCGAATACACTCAGAGAAGGTACAGAACGGGTTAGATGCAGAGTACATCTCCGTTTAAACATTCACTGGAGTTTCGGATTAACCCGGGTCACTCACTGTGCCTGGCTCAGGCTCTAGAGTGACCTGCCTCAGTCACTGAGACGCTCCTGTATCACTTGCCTTAATATAAGCGGATGCCGGCTTTGGGAGCGGGACAGGCACACGGGATTAGGACGACTGCTCATGTGGAGGATAAGCATCAGTAATCCCTCAGAGAATCAGAACAGACCAGCGAGACTCAGAAAAGTAAACTTATGTTGAATTCAGATTCTTGCATTGTGGAATGTTTTAGTATTTGGTCAGAATGTTGATCCAGTGAAATTTTGCCCCAGTGGGATGAATAGATACGATATGACTTTATTACAACAGTAAGGTACCGTGTGTACTGTAAATATGGACTGAAATAACAATGTAACTGATCAATTTTCAGCTGAATACTATGACGACAGTTTGCGTCATCGAGTCATGCAGCGCAGAAACAGGCCCTTCGGCCCATCGTGTTCCTGCCCACCATCAAGCACCTACCTGTTCTAATCCAACTTTCCAGCACTTGCCCCGTAGCCTTGTATGCTATAGCATTTCAAGTGCTCATCTGAATACTTCGTAAATGTTGTGAGGGTTCCTGCCTCCACCACCTCTTCAGGCAGAGCATTCCCGATTTCAACCACCCTTTGGGTGAAAGAAATTGTCCTCAAATCCTCTCAACCTCCTGCCCCTTACCCTTAAATCTATGCCCCCTGGTTATTGACCTCTCCGCTAAGGGAAAAGGTTTCTTCCTATCTAACCTATCAATTCTCCTCATTATTCTGTCGACCTCAATCATGTCCTCCCTCAGCCTTCTCTGCTCGAAGGAAAACAACCCCAGCCTATCCAGTCTCTCTTCATAGCTGAAATGCTCCAGCCCAGGCAACATCCTGGTGAATCTCCTTTGCACCCTCTCCAGTGCAATCACATCCTTTGGCATCCAGAACTGTACACAATACTCCAGCTGTGGCTGAACTAGTGTTTTACACAGCTCCATCATAACCTCCCTGCTCTTATACTCAGCTAATAAAGGCAAGTATCCCATATGCCTTCCTAACCACCTTATCTACCTGTGTTGCTGCCTTCAGTGATCTTTGGACAAGTACACCAAGGTCCCTCTGACACTCTGTACTTCCTATAGTCCTAGCATTCATTACATATTCCATTGCCTTGTTAGTACTCCCAAAGTGCATCGCCTCACACTTCTCAGGATTAAATTCCATTTGCCACTGCTCTGCCCATCTTACCAGCCCATCAATATCGTCCTGTAATCTAAGGCTTTCCTCCTCACGATTTACGACACCACCAATTTGCGTGTCATCTGCAAACTTACTGATCATACCTCCTTTTTCACATCTAAATCATTAATGTACACTAGAAACATCAAGGATCCCAGCACCGATCCCTGCAGTACACCACTGGTCAGTTATACCTGCTATCCTGTGAGAATGTACATAAGACACGATGGGATGAAGTCAAAGTGGACACTGTTGAATTTGCGAGCTTGATCTGTCTGGGAACACAAGCGTTAAGTAAGTTTAAAATATTAAATGGTCAATTCACTTGTACAAGTAAACACTCAACAGAAATGGGTTGGAATGTCCTATGTGCTGCATTCCTAAGACAAGATATGAACAGTAAATGAACAAAGGCCTGGAATTACAAGAAGGCAGGATATGGAGAATAAAATGGAGTCTTTTAATGACAAGAAATTAGGTACGGATGAGGCTTGGAATGTAGAAGCAAATGCAATGTGTGTGTGGGGTGGTCCAGACAGTGTAGGAAAAGAACCAAAACAAGAAATGCTGGATTCACTCAGCAGGTCTGGCAGCATCTGTGGAAAGAGAAGCAGAGTTAACGTTTCGGGTCAGTGACTCTTCTTCGGAACTGACAAATATTAGAAAAGTCACAGATTAAAGTATAGGAAAAGATATTGATCACACACAGGGATTGATCATGCAGGGAAAGACCCTAACACTGAGCCCAGTGACATGGTGCACGAGGGGAGAGTGAGGGTCAGTCCTGGATATAAGGGGGCCCCTTTCCTTTATCTGACACTGCAGTCCAGATAGCCGGGCCAGCTATTGGAAGAAGATCCCTCCTGAACGACTGATCATTGGTCAGTGGGCCTTGGTGAAATTGAAGACACAGACTAGGTGAGAGTCTGTGGGGAAGCTTTGCAGCATCGATTTTTCCAGGAATATTCACTGGGATTTTAGTGCTATTTACCTGGAATTCTATGTAACCTAACCTACGTGTAACCTTTAATCTTTTAGTATATGTGTAATGTTCAATTTCTGAAAGCCACACAGAGTAGAGCTTAAGGTAGTCCGACAAGGTCACGATTGTTGGCATTTATTAACTTATCGTGTCGAAGCTGCAGTTAAGTTGGACTAGACTTGTGAACAATTGGTTAAAGTTGCTTTTCCTACCGTACTGCAGCATCCCACCATATAATGTAATTTGCTGTCTATATTGTCTGAATACAGACAGAAGATAGCCACACATTTTGCTATTTATGCCGACGGTGAAGTGGTTATTTTCTCTGTGATTTAACTGGACCCCTAATGCTAATCAACTCATTTTGTTAGCCACGATTGATTGACAATTTCGTGTGGGGTTTTTGTTTCTTAGAGGAATATACATTTGTTGTCAACCATGAAATAACTTATTTAACTACTAGCCATTGCCTGGCTACTGTCAAATCGTTTAATGCATTTTCCCAAAACACCATAGGCAACTTGCCCTTCATATCTTCATAGTTTCCTTTGTTAAAATTTAAAACCTAGTTTCAGAATAAACTATATCTTTTTTCTCAAATGTAAAATTCAATCATATTGTGGTCACGATTTCATAATGGCTCCTTTACAACAAGGTTGTTAATTAACCCTTTCTCATTACAAAATACTAAATCTGAAATAGCTCAATCCCTAGTTGGTTCTTCAACATACTGCTCCAGGCATCCATCTCATGCACATACTCGGAATTCATCCTCCACAGAATTATTGCTAATTAGAATAACACAATGTATCTGTAAATTGAAGAAGTCCATTGTTACTGTATTGCCCATGTTACATGCAGCTGTAATTTCCTGATGCTTACCGTGTCTAACATTACCACTGTAGTTTGGTGGTCTACTAAACATCTCCCACCAATGTTTGCTGCTCCTTGCTTTTTCTTAGTTCCACCAAACTGATTCTACATCTTGCTCCTTTGATCTAAGATGTTGTCTCACTAATGTACTGACTCGTCCTGCATTAACAGCACTATCACACCTCCTTTTCACCTCCACCTATCCTTCCTAAATGACTGCATCGAGGATTCACATGTTCGTGTCGTAATGACGGGCCAGGCCTAAATTCAACAAAACTTTAATCCATTTTAAAAATCAAGGGCCACAATCCAACAGGCGCATGTTGTAATGAGGGACCAAAAGCCAGACACAAATGCAGGTAGACACATTGAATCCTGCCTCTGGGTGACGGACACTTTCCAAGGCGGATGGACAGTCTGTCCAATAATATTCCTCATCCCAAAGCTCTCTCACTCTCTCAACATATTGTCATTATAGTTATCAAAGTAAAACAAATGCCTCCAGGAGCAGAGCAGTAAAATAAAATAAATTGGATACATCCAAGCAAAAGATTCTCAGCAATAGATGCAGCAAGATCCCAAAACTATTTTCTCTTAGTTGTACTGACAATCTCTCAGTAACATCCCAATTCAAACAAATGCTGGTTAGAAAGCAAAGGATCAAAAGTGATATGGATTGAGCTCACAATGCGAGCACACAACCCACACACACCAGATTGAGAGAAATATCCCTTCCACTGGAGAGAGAGGGAGGGAGAGGGTTTGGGATTTGAACTGTGACTCCTTTCCACTCAGACACAACACAGCTCAGCAGTTTGCTTCACCAGTGAATATGTTTTCATTTAACGCTAGTCTAATGATGGCCATGAAACCATTGTTAATTGTTGTAAAAACCCATCTGGTTCACTAATGTCCTTTAGGGAAGGAAATCTGCTGTCATTTCCTGGTCTGGCCGACGTGTGACTCCAGATGCACAGCAATGTGGTTAACTCTCACATGCTCTCGAAATGGCCTCATAAGCCACTCAGTTCAAGGGCAATTAGGGATGGGTAATAAATGCTGGCCTGGCCTGCGACGCCCACATCCTATGAAAGAATGTTTTTAAATGGTACTCTTTGGGATGTTATTCAATATGTTCCTCGGTGTCCTGTCCATTGACATGTTAATTCAGCACAATGAGGACAGAACCAGTTTGACCAGGGGACATGTTTTGTTGATGTAAAACATTTAACTCTAAGCCCTTGTCGGGAACATTACTGCAGTTTGAAAATGTCTGATCCCCCTTACAGGCCTCACACAGGGATTGTAAAATGTTCGGGAGTCAGTGACACTTGTCAATTCCAACCTCCGCTCAAAACTCACGTTGAACAAATTCAGATCCATCTGTCTGACTTTCTCTCTGTGTCTGTCTCTCTCTCTCCCATGCTCTGTCTGTCTCACTGTCACTCCCCCTCTCTCTCACTCGTTCTATGTCTGTCTCTCTCCGTGTCTGATTTACTCTCTCATTCCACGTCGGTCTCTTTCTCTTTATTTCATGCTCTACCTGTCCAACTTTCGTTCGCCCTCTTTTGTTCCCTCTCTCTCTCTATCTATCTCTTGGTTTTGTGCTCTGTCTGACTCACTGACACTTCCCGTCTCTCCCCCTCCCCGTCTCCCCGCCCCCCCCTCCACCACCCCCCACCGTCTCCCCAACGTCTCTCCCTCACTGTTTGGTGCTCTGTACTTTTCTACTCTCTCTCTTTCTCTTCAATCCATTCTCTCACTCCCTTTCTGTATTTCTATATCAATCTGGCTGCTTCCTTTAACTCACTCTCTGTCACCTCGCATCTTCCGTTCATGTGGTCTGGCAACCTGTCTCCTTCGTCCATACGGTCTGGCACCCTGTCTGTCTCTCTCTCTCTCTCTCTCTCTCATTTTCTTGTTATCCATACATTGTCACATTGTAGCTCTGCCTTTTATCTGGGCCAGAGAGAGGATCTCCCATTGTACAAGACACAGTGTAGACTTTTGTCATTTATCTTTTGGAACTGCGTGTTTTCTGGGCCAGAGGGAGCAGGTTGCATAGGTAAATGGAGTTTTGATATATGTTCATTCCCACATTGCAGAATTGCCCTGTTACTGGACAAGAGAGATAGAGAGAAGCTGGGGTTGCTCATTGGAATTGGGGGAGTTTTGTATCGTTCATTCCCGAATTGTGGATATTTCTGTTATCTGGGCCAGAGAGAGGAGCTGGAACTTATCATTGGAATTCGATGCTACGTTTATTGTAGCAAAGGTATTATTCTGGCTGGAGGGCTAAATATTAATCAGAGATAGTCAGTTCTTAGCTAATTGATCTGAAACGTTAAATCATAGAAATAGAATCAGAGAATGTTTAATGCACAGAAAGAGGCCACTTGGCCCATTGTGTCTGCGCCAGCCCAAAAACGATCCACCTATTGTTCCAGCATTTGTTCCGTCGCCCTGCAGATTACAGCACTTGAGGTGCATATCCAGACTCCTTTTGAATGAGTTGAGGATCTCTGCCTCAACTATCTTTTCAGGCAGCGAGTTCCAGACCCATAACAACCTCTGGGTGAAAACATTTTGCCTCATCTCCTCTCTGGTTATTTTGACAATCACTTTACATCTATTTCCCGGAGTCACCGAACTCTCCGCTAAGGACAATAGAACCTTCACCTCCACTCTATCCGGGCCCCTCAACATCCTGTACATTTCAATCTGATCTGTTCCAAGGAGAACAAACCCAGCCTACCCAATCTTTCCTCATAGCTGCATTTTTCCTGTACTGGCAACATCCTCGTAAATTCCCTCTGTACCCTCTCCAGTGCAGTGACATCCTTTCTGTGGTGACGTGACCAGAGCTGCACACAGTACTCAAGTTGTGACCTAGCTAATGAATTATACTGTTCCAGCATAACCTCCCTGTTCTTATATTCTATACCTCGGCGAATAAAGGAGAGGATTCCATATGCCTTCTTCACCACCTTATCAACCTGTCCTTCTACCTTCAGGGATCTGCGGACATTCACTTCAAGGTCACTCACTCCCTCTGTACTTCTCAGTATTTCCCCATTAATTGTACATTCAGTTGTCTTGTTTGACCTCCCCAAATCCATCACATCACAATTCTCTGAGTTGAACTCCATTTACCACTTTTCTGCCCATCTTACAAGATCATCAATATCTTCCTGCAGCCTACAACTATACTCATCGTTATCTACTACAAGGCCAATATTTATGTTGTCTGCAAACTTCTTGATCATGCCCCCTACATTTCCATCCAAAACTTTAATGTATACCAGAAAAAGCAGGGGACCCAGTACTGAGGCCTGCAGAAGACCACTAGAACACCCCTCCATTCGCTAAAACGCCCGTAAACAAATACCCTGTGTGTCCTGCCATGGAGACACTTCTGCATCCACCTTGCTTCATTTCCCTCGATCCCATGGGATTTTAAATTTTTAACCAGTCTGTCCTGTGCGACCTTATCAAAAACCTTGCTAAAATTCTTGTAGACCACATCAACTGCACTACCCTATTCTATCTTTCTTGTTATTTCTTCAAAACATTCAATCAGGTTGGTCAAACAAGATCTTCCCTTAATGAATCAATGCTGACTATCCGTGATTAAGCTATGCCTTTCTAAGTGACAGTTTATCCTGTCTCTCAGAAAATATTCCATTTATTTGCCCACTACTGAGGTTATACCGACTGGCCTGTAATTAATCGGTCCATCCTTCGCTCCCTTTTTAAACAGAGGTACAATGTCAGCTGTTCTCCAATAGTCCAGTACCACACCTGTGTCCAGTGTGCACCCAAACTCCCCATCTCTGTCACCTCCGCCAGCCCCTACAACCCTTACTGTCTCTGAAAACTGCTCCAGCCCATACAATCCTCCCTACCCTGGTAACTTCCTCCAGCCCCTAAAACCCTCCTAGCTCTGTTACCTGCTCAGCACCCCAATTCTCCCTATCTCTGTAACCACCTCCAGACAAGACAACACTCCGTAACTCTAACCTGCTCCAGCCCGTATAAACCTCCCTATCTCTGCCATGTCCTCCAGTACCCACAACTATCCCTATTTTGTCACATCCTGCAGCCCCTACAACCCTCCCTATCTCTGTGACCTCCACCAGCGCCCACAGCTACCCCCCCCCCCGCTTATCTCTGTAACCTCCTCCAGCCCCCACAACTCTTCCGATCTCTGTCACCTACTGCCAAGCTGATAACCCTGCCGATCTCTGTAACCTACTCAGCCCCTGCAACACTACCTAACTCTGTTACATCTTCCAGTCCCTAGAAGAATCCCAATCTCTTGTCAGTTCCTCAAGCCCTTACAACCCTCCCTATCTCCGTAACCTCCTCCAGCCCCTCCAACCCTGCCTATCTCCGTAACCTCCTCCAGCCCCACCAACCCTCCCTATCTCTGGCACCTATTCAAGCACCAACAACGCTCCCTGTCGCTGTAACCTCCTCCAGAGCGACAACCCTCCCTAACTCTGCCAACTCCTCCAGCCCCGACCATCCCCCCTATGAATGGAACCTCCTCCAACCTCTAAAACCATCCCTATCCCTGGCACCTCCTCCAGAGCTACAACCCTCCCGATCTCTCTAACATCCTGCAGCCTCTCCAAGCTCCCTATCTCTGTAAACTCCCCCGCCGCCCACAATACACCCTATCTCTGTAACCTCCTCCTGCCCGTCCAACACCCCCTATCTCTGTCACCTCCTCCAGCCCCTACAACCCTCCCTATATCTGTAACCACCTCCAGTCCAACAACCCTCCCTATCACTGTAACCTCCTCCATCCCTTACAAACCTCCCTATATCTGTAACCTCCTCCATCCCCGACAAACCTCCCTATCTGTAACCTCCTGCAGTCTCGACACCCCTCCCTATCTCTGTAACCTTCTTCTGTCCCTGCAACCCTCCCTATCTCGTGAACCTCTTTAAGCCCCTACAACCCTCCCTATTCTAATTACTTCCTCAGTTCCTACAACGCACCCTCTCTTTCTAACCTCCTCAGCCCCTACAACCCTCCCTAGCTCTGTAAACTCCTCCAGCGCCTACAGTCCTCCGTATAACTGTCAACCCTTCCAGCCCCTAAATCGATCACTATCTCTGTAATTCCCTGCAGCCCCTAGAACAACCACCCCCCACCCCATGTCTGCAACCTCCTCCAGCCCCAACAAACCTCCCGATTTCTGTAACCTCCTCCACGCCAACACTCCCTATCTCTGTAACCTCCTTCTTTCCCTACAATCCTCCTTATCTCTGTTGCCTCTTCAGCCCCACGACACTCCCGAGCTCTGTGATCTCCTTCACCCCCTACAACACTCCCTATTTCTGTAACATACTCCCTATCTCTGTAACCTCTTCCAGCCCCTACAACCCTCCTTAGCCCTATTACTTCCTCTGCTTCTGCAACCCTCCCTCTCTTTGTAACCTCATCAGCCCCTACAACCCTCCCTAGCTCTGTATTATCCTCCAGCCCCTGCAACCCACCCTATCGCTATTACTTCCTCAGTTCCTACAACCCTCCCTCTCTTTGTAACCTCCTCAGCCCCTACAACCCTGCCTAGCTCTGTAACCAACTCCAGTCCCTACACCCCTCCCTATCCCTATTACCTCCTCAGCTCCTTCAACCCTCCCTACCCTTTTAACCTCCTCCAGCCCCTACAATCCTCCCGAACTGTAACACCCTCCAGCCCCTAAAACCATCCATATATCTGTAACCTCCTCCAGCCTCTATATTCCTTCCTATCTCTCTAACCTCCTCCAGCCTCTACATCCTTCAATATCTCTGTAATCACCTCCAGCCCCTACAACCTTCCCTATCTTTTCAACGTCCACCAGCCCCGACAAACCTCCCTATATCTGTAGCCTCCTCCACCACGTCAACCCTCCCTATCTCTGTAACCTCCTCCACCAAGACAAACCTCCCTATATCTGTAACCTCCTCCACCAAGACAACCCTCTCGATCTCTGTAGCCTCCTCCACCAAGACAACCCTCCCTATCTCTGTAGCCTCCCACATCCCCTACAACCCTCCCTTATCTCTGTTACCTCTTCAGCCCCTGAACACTCCCTACATCTGCGACCTCCTCCGGACCGTACAACCCTCCCTATTTCTGTAACCTCCTCCCAGCCCCCTCAACTTTCCCTTTCGCTGTTACATCCTCAGCCCTGACAACCCTCCCCATCTCTGTCACTTACTCCTGCGTATACAAATCTCCCTATCTCTACATCTTCGTCAGACTCCCCAACACTCCCTATCTCTGTAATCTCCCCCAGCCTGGAGAACCCTCCTTATCTCTGTAACGTCGTACAGCTCCTACCACCCTCCGTATCTCTGTGAATTCCTTCCGCCCCTAAACACTCCCTATATCTGTAACCTCCTCAGCCCCTACCACCCTCCGTATCTCTGTGAATTCCTCCCACCCCGACAACCCATCCTATATCTGGAACCTCCTCAGCCCCTGCAACCCTCCCTAACTCTGTCAACTCCTTCAGCCCCTACAGCCCTCCCTATCTCAGTAACCTCCTCCAGCCCCTAAACCATCCAAAGGTCTGTCATCTACTCCAGCCCCGACAACCTTCCCTACTCTGTAAACTCCTCAGCTTCTGCAACCTCCCTAACTCTGTCAGCTCTTACAACCCCTACAACTGTCCTTAGCGTTATCACCACTACCATCCCCTACAACCCTCCCTATCTTTGTAACTTCCTCAGCCCCGACAACCCTCCCTCACTCTGTCACCTCCTCAGCTCCTACAACCCTCCCTATCTCAGTAACCTCCTCCAGCCCCTAAAGCATTCCTAGATCAGTCATCTACTCCAGCCCCAACAACCCTTCCTAGCTCAGCCACTTCCTCCAGACCAACAGCCCTCCCTAGTTCTATCATATCCTCCAGCCCCCACAGCCATCCCTCTCTCACACACCACTACCAGCCCCGACAACCCACCCTATCTCTGTAACTTCCTCCAGCCGCAACAGCACACCCTTTCTCTGAAATCTCCTCCGGGCCCTACAGCCCTCCCTATCTCTGTCACCTCCTCCAGCACCACAACCTTCCCTCTCTCTGCAACCATGACCACCCCCTACAACCCTCCCTATCTCTGCTGCCTCCTTCAGCCCTTACAGCATTTCCTATCTCTGTCAACTTCTCCAGGCCCGACAACCTTCCCGAACACTGTCACCTACTCCAGGCTCTACAACCCTCCCTATCTCTGTAAAGCCCACAGCCCTACAACCCTCCCGATCTCTGCAACTTCCTACACCCCTACAACCTTCCCTGTCTCTTGTTTCAGGTCAGTGATGAAGGTTCTGATGAGGTGTCACCGTCATGCAAAGTTAACTCTGCTTCTGTCTCCACAGATACTGCCAGACCTGCTGAGTATTTCCAGCATTTCCTGTTTTTATTTCACTTTACATCGATGCCCCCTTGTCACTGACCTCTCTGCGAAGGTAAATAGGCCCATCACGTACACTCTATCTGGGCCCATCAAAACTTACGACATTTCAATTTAACCTCACCTCAGACTTCTCTGTTCCAAGCACAACAGCCCCAGCCTGTCCAATATTTCCTCACAGCAACATTATTCCAGACCTGGCAAAATCCTCGTAAATTTGCTCTGTACCCTGTCTTGTGCAATTAAATCCTTTCTGTAATGTGGTGACCGGAAATGCAGTAAGTACTCACAGCGCAGCCCAACCAATGACTAAAATAGCAACAGCATACGCTCTCTCCTATTCTGCACCTCGGCTAATAAAGGAAACGTATTCCCTATGTCTTCTTAACTCTGTTAGCGACCTGCCCTGCTATCTTCATGGATCTGTGAACATTCACTCCAAGGTCCCACACTTCTTCCACACCTGGAAGGATTTTCCCATTAATGGTGCATTCCTTTGCCTAGCTCGACCTCCCCAAATACATCACCTGACACGTCTCTGCGTTGAATACCATTTGCCACGTGTCTGCCCACCTGACTAGTCCATTAACATCTTCCTGCAGTCCACAGCTATTCTGCTCTCTCTCAACCACACGGCCATTTTTTGTATCACCTGCAATCTTTTTGATCATGCCCCCTGCAAGGGATAAGTCTCCACTGACACAGTTGTACCCTTGATCATTGCTATTAGTTACACTCATCTGAACAAACACATTATATCAGCAGCTTTGACTTTTATGTAAATAATGTGGTGGATAAAACACAATAATTTCAATGTCAATGATATTTTCTGAGTAAGAGCTTTCTCGGGAATAAACCTGAAATCTGTACTCATACTGGATGGATGGCAATTCTGAGAGGCGTCATTTACATTTTCCATATTATTGCATTGACCTTGTTCAATCCTGGCATTTCTATTGTAAATGTAACTAATCTGTCTGCAGTGAACATAGGATCCAGGGACAAAAGCAATCCGGTTTCACTCTGTACCTGCCTTTTCCAAGTTAAAATGTGAACTTTGAGTCTCTGATTCGGGACCATTTACAGGGTTACAGCCCAGAACTACTGTGAGTGATAATACGGGACAGACACTGTACGCATCCATTTGGGAGGCAGTTGGGTAGTGATAATATCACTGGTCACGTAATCCAGAGGCCCAACCTGATGGCCTGGGGACAGAGGTCCAAATCACCAATTAACCTTCTAAATTCCAAAGATACACAGGAAAGCTCCATCTGCACTGTCACATTAAACATTCCCAAGCCAAGCACAGTGTGAGGTTAGACACAGAGTAAATTTCCCTCTGCACTGTCCCATCATGCACTCCCAGGGCAGGGGCAGCATGGGGTGAGATACAGAGTAAAGGCAGGGACCTATTGTATTATAAACAGAGAAATGGTCTTGTGCAGTACAAACTGAGACCGGGTGCAATGCAGCATAAGCAGAGACGACTCCCAGGGCAGGAACATCATGGGGTGGATACAGAGTGAATCTCGCTCTACGCTGTCCGAAACAGAGAGAGAGAGAGATAGAAAGAGAGAAATAGAGAGACACAGACCGACAGGATGACTTAGACTGAAAGAAAGATATTCTAACATTGGACATAGGAAGAGGAGGAGGCAATGTAACCCCTCAACCCTCTTCCAGCATTCAGTGAGATCAGGGCTGATCTGTGATCTAACTAACACCATATATCCCACATTTGCCCCTTATCTCTTAATACCTTTAGTTAACAAGAATCTATCAATCACAGATTTAAAAATTAACAATTAAACCAGCATGAATCCCTATTTGCAGAATAGAGTTCCAAAATTACGAAAAAAAATCCAAAGGAATGCTTGGACAGGCTGGGGTTGTTTTCTTTGGAACAGAGGAGGCTGAGGGGAGATTGAGTTGAGGTGTATAAAATTATGAGGGGCCTCGATAGAGTGGAGAGGAAGGACCTATTTCCCTTAACACAGAGGTCCATAAGTGGGGACATAGATTTCAAAATGTCCATAATCAATATCATGAGGGTGTGATGGCTCCCACAGTGGAATAACTTGATGGATGTTTCAAATGGAGGATATTCCGTCTGGATCTCTCCTGTCGTTTCTCTCTCCATACCTATCTCTGATATGGCTGTGCACACAGCAGTGAAGGATTATATCAAATTAATAAATCTTACATCCTCCCTTTCAATCCACCCCAACATTCTCTCCCTCTCCAACCTTGTCCCTCTCTGCAGCCCTCTCTCTGTCTGCATATCTAACCCTCTCTCCCTCTGTCTCTCTCCCAGTGCCAGAGATAGCAGGAGGGAGAGACGGAGAGAGGAAGACAGAGAGAGAATGTTGAAGGAACTGTACTCTGTTCCTAAGCTGTGCTGAACCTGTTCAGGGAGTGTTTGATGGGCTACATTAATCGGCTGTGTACAGTCCTGTATCAGGCTGTGAAGAAGCAGAGCATGTTCAGTACACAACGGGTCAAAGGGATTGATTCACTGCTGTCTGCTGCAGGGAAGAGAGACTGACCTTAACATCAAGGGAGTGTTTGACCGAGTGTGGCATCGAGGAACCCGAGTAAAACTGAAGTCAGTGGGAATCCGCTGGTTGGAGTCATACCGAGCACAAAGGAAGGTGTTTATTGTTGTGGGAGGTCAATCATCTCAGTCTCAGGACATCACTGCAGGAGTTCATCAGGGTAGTGTCCGAGGCCCAACCATCTTCAACTGCTTCATCAATGTCCTGCCCTCCATCGTAAAGTTAGAAGTAGGGATGTTCACTGATGATTGCACAGTGTTCAGTTCCATTCGCACCTCCTCAGATAATGAAATTCCCAGCAGGAAATGTTGGAAACACTGAGCAGATCAGGCAGCATCTGTGGAGAGAGAAACAGAGTGAATGATTCAGCTCGATGGTTTCCAGATTTCCAGCATCCACAGTATTTTGCCTCAGATAATGGATCAATCCATGGACACATGCACCAAGACCTGGAAAACATTCAGGCATTGGGCCGACCAGTGACAAGTAACATTCACGTCACACAAGTGTCAGGCAATGACCATCGACAACAAGAGAGAATCCACCCACCTCCCCTTGGCATTCAAAGCATTATCCCATTGCTGAATCCCCCAGCATCAACATCCTGGGGAAACATTGACATCAAACTTAACTGAACGAAACACATCAATAGCTTTTTCACCCAGTGGCTGGTGGGTGTCTGGAACTCACTGCCTGAAAGGATGGTAAAGGCAGAAACCCTCATCACATTTAAAACAATCTCTTGGATATGTGCTTGAAGGAATAACTTCTCCATATTTAAATTGGGTAAGGAATAACTCTCCTCGTCTGAACTGCCCTATTTAACAATCTCAGGGAAGGTACAGCACGGGTTAGATACAGAGTAAAGCTCCGTTTAAACTTTCCCTGGAGTGTCATATTCACCCAGGTCACTCAGTGTGCCCGGCTCAGCCTCAAGACTCACCTGCCTCAGTCACTGAGACGCTCCTGTATCACTTGTCTTAAGGTAAGCAGATGCTGGGTTTGGGAGCAGGACCGGCACACGGGATTAGGACGACTGCTCATGTGGAGGACAAGCATCAGTAATCCCTCGAGAATCAGAACAGACGAGCGAGACTCAGAAAAGGAAACTTGTGTTGAATTTGCGAGTCTTGCATTGTGGAATGCTTTCGTATTTGGTGAGATTGTTGAGCCAGTGAAATTTTGCCCCAGTGGGATAAATAGATACTGTATGAATTTATTACAACAGTAAGGTACCGTGTGTACGGTAAATATGGACTGAAATAACAATGTAACTGATCAATTTTCAGCTGAATACTATGACGACAGTTTGAGTTATCGAGTCATAGAGTTATACAGCACAGAAACAAGCCGTTTGACCCATCGTGTCTGTGCCCACCATCAAGCACCTCCCTATTCTAGTCACATTTTCCAGAGTTTGGCCCGTAGCCTTGTATGCTATGGCATTTCAGATGCTCATCTAAATACTTGGTAAATGTTGTGAGGGTTCCTGCCTCTCCCATCTCTTCAGGCAGAGCGTTCCAAATTCCAACCACCCTCAGAGAGAAAAATATTGTCCTCAAATCTCCTCTAAACCTCCTGCCCCTTACCCTTAAATCTGTGCCCCCTGGTTGTTGACCCCTCCACTAAGGGAAAAAGTTTCTTCCTATCAAACCTATCAATGCCCCTCATAATTTTAGATACCTCAATCAGGTCCCCCCTCAGCCTTCTCTGCTCTAAGGAAAACAACTCCAGCCTTTTCAGTCTCTCTTCATAGCTGTAATGCTCCAGCCCAGGCAACATCCTGGTGAATATCCTCTGCACCCTCTCCAGTGCAATCACATCCTTCCTATAGTGTGGTGCCCAGAACAGTACACAGTACTCCAGCTGTGGCCTAACCAGTGTTTTATACAGATCCATCATATCCTCCATGCTCTTATATTCTATGCCTCAACTAATAAAGCAAGTATCCTTTCTACCTTCCTAACCACCTTATCTACCTGCGCTTCTGCCTTCAGTGATCTATAGACAATTACACCAAGGTCCCTCTGACACTCTGTACTTCCTAGCGTCCAGCCACTCATTGGATATTCCCTAGCCTTGTTCGTCCTCCCAAAATTCTATGTAACCTAACCTACTTGTAATCTTTAATCTTGTAGTGCATGTGTAATGTTTAATTTCTGAAATCCAGACAGAGTAAAACGTAAGGGACTCCAACAAACTCAAGACTTTTGGCATTTATTACCTTATCGGGTCAAATCTGTCGTTAAGTTGGACTAGACTTGTGAATAATTCTTTTTAAGTTCTTTTTCCGCCAGTACGAGTGTAAATCGAGTTGCAGCATCCCATCATATAATATACACTGCTGTCTATATTGTCTGAATGCAGACATAAAATATCCACAAATTTTGCTATTTATTCCGGGGCAGATAGGTGAAGTGTTTATTTTGTCTGTGATTTAACTCGACCCCTAATGATAAATAACATGGTGGGAGAGAGTGATAGATAGACAGAGAGACACACAGAGGTAGAGTAACAGAGAGATAGAAACGGAGAGAGAACAGAGAGATAGTGAGGGTTAGAGACAGAAGCAGAGAGATAGAAAGTGCCAGGAGACCCTGAGACACTTTAGAAGCAGGGGGACGGCGAGACAGGCTGCGTGGATACCTGGGATAATGTTATAGTTAGACAGGGTCGATGCAGGTAAAATGTTTCTCCTGGTTGAGGAGTCTGGAACCAGGGGACACAATTTCAAAATAAGGGGGAAGCCACTTGGGGCAGAGATGAGGAGAAATTTCATTACTCAGAGGGTTGTGAAGCTTAGGAATTCACTATCCTAGAAGGCTGTGGAAGCTCAGTAATTGAGTATGTTTCTAGCAGAGATTGACAGATTTCTAAATGCCAATGACATAAAGGGATATGAGGATAGTCTGGGAAAAACACATTGAAGTGGATGATCAGCCATGATAGGATTGAATGGCGGAGCAAGCTCGATGGGCTGAATATCCTTCTCCTGTTCCTATATTCCAAAGCTGCCGAAATAGTTTCTCTCAAACTACCCCATCAGTTCCCCTTAATATCTCAGCAACTTTTATCAAATCACCTTGATCCTCCTAAATTCCAGTGAATAAATCCTGAGTTTATGTAATATCACCTCGTAATTTAACCCTTGGAATCCAGTTATCATTCTGGTAAATCTACGCTGCACTCAAATGGACACAGACCCCCGAACTCGCTCTGGACCTCCAGTGTTTCTAGCTTTTCACCATTTAGAAAGTACTCTGTTCTAGTCTTTTTTTTTTACCGATATTGAAATCTATCTACCACAGTTTTGCCCACTTACTTCAGATATTAATATCTCTTTGCAATGTTATGCTTCCAGCTACACTGCTTACTATGATTCCTATTTTTGTGTCATTGGCAACTTGGGTATGTTGCATTCTCTCCCATCATCTTAAATCGTTAATAAATACAGAAAAACTGAGACACACACGGGCTTTGCACTAGTAGACAGGAATGAATCATTCCATCCCAGAGGGTTTTTTAATTCCAGATTTATGTTTATCTTTAGAAAATACACAATATTCAAATGCACAACAGCGCAGTGTGGGATTTGAACTCCTGCTTTTTCAATCTTCAGCTCAGGCCTTCAAATTAAAACCCATAAAAAGAGATTCATTTTCCTACTGCTGTTGTCTGACTGACTCAGGTTTTGTATATTGTTCCCTTCTCCTCTTCTTCCATGTGTCAGACATTGGTAAACTATTTCATGTGGTTTTCTGTATATACCTTCAATTCTGTGTATCTGTAAGGGACACAATTCAAATTCTCACCTTACTGCATCAACCAAAACCATCAGGGCGGCACAGTGGCGCAGTGGTTAGCACCGCAGCCTCACAGCTCCAGCGACCCGGGTTCAATTCTGGGTACTGCCTGTGTGGAGTTTGCAAGTTCTCCCTGTGTCTGCGTGGGTTTCCTCCGGGTGCTCCGGTTTCCTCCCACATGCCAAAGATTTGCAGGTTGATAGGTTAATTGGCCATTATAAATTGCCCCTAGTATAGGTAGGTGGTAGGGAAATATAGGGACAGGTAGGAATGTGGGATTAGTGTAGGATTAGTATAAATGGGTGGTTGATGGTCGGCACAGGATCGGTGGGCCGAAGGGCCTGTTTCAGTGCTGAATCTCTAAAACAAAACAAAACCTGCAGGTCCATTCAAACATCCCTATTTCCTGTCTCTGCAAAGATAGCTCACACTTCCACAATGCAGGAATGTCTTTTGACACGTTTTCCAACACTTTTCAGGATGAAGCTAAATTCAACTTTCAGATTGCAAGCCCCAAATTGAGCTTTTTGGTAGAACAGGGAACATTGATGAAATCCCAGATCTCTCGGTCACCCATTTTAACATTGTACCATTTAGTTTATATGACGCATTCTTCCTTCCAAAATGCATCACTTCACATTTCTCAGCATTGAAGTTAACCTGCCCTGTGTCTGTCCAATGATAGGTTGGATAGTAAGCTGTCAAGAGGACATAAAGTGTCGACAAAGAGATTTCCATAGGTTAAGTGAGTGAGCAAAAAATTGTCAGATGGAGTATAATGTGGCAAAATGTGAGCTTGTCCACTTTAGCAGGAAGAATAAAAATCAGTATATTATTGAAATGGAGAGAGACTGCACAACTGGACGGTACAGAGGGATCTGGGTGTCCTGGTACATGAATCACTAAATGTTACCGTGTAGCTACAGCGAGTGATCAGGAAGGCAACTGGAATGCTGTTGTTTATTGCAAGGTGAATCGAATATAAAAGTAGGGAAGTGTTGTTACAGCTGTACAGGGCATAAGTCAGAGGACGTCTGCAGAATTGTGGACACTTTTGGTCTCCTTAATGAAGAAAGTATATAATTGCATTCAAAATAGTTCAGAGAAGGTTCACTGGGCTGATTCCTGGGATGAAGGGGTTATCTTATGAGGAAAGGTTGAAAAGGTTGGGTCGAGACTCAATGGAGTTTATAAGAATGAGAGGTGATCTGAGTGAAACATCTCAGCTCCCGAGGGGACTGGAAAGGGTGGATGCTGAGAGGATGTTTCCCCTTGTTGGGGAGACTAGAACTAGGGGACACAGTTTAAAAATTAGGGACGTCCCATTTAAAACTGAGATGAGGAGAAATGTGTTTCTCTCAGAGGGGGGTCAGTCTGTGGAATTCTCTTCCCCAGAGACCAGTGTAGGCTGGATCATTGAATATATTCAAGTCTGAGTTAG
Source organism: Heterodontus francisci (assembly GCF_036365525.1). Lineage (NCBI taxonomy): Eukaryota > Metazoa > Chordata > Chondrichthyes > Heterodontiformes > Heterodontidae > Heterodontus > Heterodontus francisci. The sequence continues at coordinate 1,065,255 of NW_027140557.1, read as the reverse complement.
ATAGATTTTTGATCAATTAGGGAGTCAAGGGTTATGGGACGTACACAGGAAAGTGGAGTTGAGTTCACAATCAGATCAGCCATTGAATGGCAGAGCAGGCTCGAGGGGCCGAATGGCCGACTCCTGCGCCTAATTCGTTTGTTCTTGTGTGTTCCATTTCACCAGACTGCCTCTATCCTCCTGAAATCTGCTACTAGTCCCTTCCCTGTTTATTACATTGCAGATGACACAAACATTGGCAAACATTGAAGTTATGCCCTGTAAACACAAGTCCAAGTCATTAGTATATATCAAAAAGAGCAGTGGTCCTAATATAAACCTTCACTGTAGACCTCCCTCCAGTCTGAAACAACCATTGTCCATTCTATCAGCCAATGTCGTATCCACTCAGCCACTGCCCCTTTCATCCCTGGAGCACCAGTATTGCTAACTGGTCAATTATGAGGCACCATTAAGTCCTCCCCATGAGGACCCTGGTCCCAGACCTCTCTGTTTCCACTCTCCCATCAACATTCCCCAGACAGGTATAGCATGGACTAGATACAGAGTAATGCTCCTTCTACACTGTCCCATCCAACAATCCCAGGGCAGGAACATCATGGGGTGGATACAGAGTGAATCTCTCTCTACACTGTCCGAAACAGACACAGTGAGAGACAGTAAGAGGGAAACAGACTGACAGGGTGACTGAGAGAGAAAGAAGGATATTTAACATTGGGCATAGGAAGAGGAGGAGGCAATTTATCCCCTCACCCCTGTTACAGAATTCAGTGAGATCAGGGCTGATCTGTGATCTAACTAACACCATATATCTCACCTTTGCCCCTTATCTCTTAATACCTTTGGTTAACAAAAATCTATCAATCTCAGGTTTAAAAATTTACAAGTGTCTCAGCATCAATTGCTGTTTGTGGAAGAGAGTTCCAAAATGATACCAAACGGGGTGTGTTGAAGTGCTTCTTCATTTCACTCCTGAAACGTTTTGAGACTGCGTAGAGATTTTTACACGATGCCCACAAGTTCCTGACTCTGCAGCCAGTGGGAATAGTTTCTCTCTGTCTCACCTATCAGAGTCTCCTAGTCTGCACTGCCCCATCGAACAATCTCAGAGATGGTACAGCACGGGTTAGATACAGAGTACAGTTCAGTTTAAACATTCCCTGGAGTGTCGGATTAACCCGAGTCACTCACTGTGCCCGGCTCAGCCTCAAGACCTCAGTCACTGAGACGCTCCTGTATCACTTGCCTTAATGTAAGTGGATGCCGGGTTTGGGAGCGGGACAGGCATACGGGATTAGGACGACTGCTCACGTGGAGGATAAGCATCAGTAATCCCTCAGAGAATCAGAACAGACAAGCGAGACTCAGAAAAGTAAACTTGTGTTGAATTTGTGAGTCTTGCATTGTGGAATGTTTTAGTATTTGGAGAGAATGTTGAGCCAGTGACATTTTGCCCCATTGGGACTTTATTCCAACAGTAAGGTACCGTGTGTACTCCAAATATGGACTGAAATAACAATGTAACTGATCAATTTTCAGCTGAATACTATGACTGCAGTTATACCTGCTATCCGGTTATATATGTGCTGCTCTCCCTGCTATATGTGAGAATACGACAAAATGGGATGAAGTCAACGTGTCCACTGATTATATTTTTATCTATGCCCCAAATTTCTGACTCTGCAGCCAGTGGGAATAGTTACTCTCTGTCCAGCCTATCAGTTTCCCTTATTATTTTGAAAACCTTTATCAAATCAACCTACAACATTCAAAATTCCAGGGATACAGAGTAAATCTCCAGCTACACTGTCCCATTAAACATTTACAAGCCAAGCACAATGTTCGGCTTGAGACAGAGTAACTTTCCCTCTACACTGTCACATCACACGCTCCGAGGGCACGAACATTATGGGGTGGATACAGAATGAATCTCACTCGGCACTGTCCGAAACAGAGAGAGAGAGAGAGAGAGAGAGAGAGACTGATAGACAGACTGACAGGGTGACTGATAGAGAAAGAAGGATATTTAACAGGGGATATCGGAAGAGGAGGATGCAATTTAACCCCACAACTCTGTTCCAGCATCCAATGAGATCATGGTTGATCTGTGATCAATCTTACACCATATATCCTGCCTTTGCCCCTTATCTCTTAATACCTTTGGTTAACAAGAATCTATCAATCACAGGTTTAAAAATTAACCAATAAGCAAGCATGAAATTTCCACAACCAATATCATGTGGGTGTGATGGATCCCACAGAGGAATAGCTTGCTGAACATTTAAAATGAAGGCTATTCCTTCTGGATCATCAAAAGGGTCCGCCTGGGCCCTAGCTTCATCTACATTTCGCCCTCTCCTGATGCTTTTTTTCTCTCCATACCTATCTCTTATATGTTTGTGGACACAGCAGTGAAGGATTACAACAAATTAACATATCTTACATTATCCTCTTCATTCACCTCAACAACCTCTCTCTCTCTCCAAGTTTGTCCCTTTCTACAGCCCTCTCTCTGCCTTCATCTCTAACCCTCCCTCCCTGTGTCTCTCTCCGAGCATCAGTGATAGCAGAGAGATAGACAGAGATAGAAGGAGAGAGCGGGAGGGACAGAGATGGAAAGACAGATGGAGGAACAGAGAGAGAGAGGAAGAAATAGAAGGAGAGAGAGGGAGTGACAGGGAAGGAAAGACAGATGGAGAGACAGAGAGAGAGAGGCAGAAATAGAAGGAGAGAGATGGCGTGACAGGGAGGGAAGGACAGATGGAGAGACAGAGAAAGAGAGAGAGACAGATGGAGAGACAGAGAGAGGTAGATATGGAAGGAGAAAGAGGGAGTGACAGGGAGGGAAGGACAGATGGAAAGACAGAGAGATAGAGGCAGAGAGAGGAGAGAGATGGAGTAACAGGCAGGGAAGGACAGATGGAGGAATTGAGAGAGTGAGACAGAGATAGAAGGAGAGAGAGGGAAAGGCAGATGGCGGGACAGAGAGATAGACAGAGACAGAAGGAGAGAGAGGGAGTGACAAAGGAGGGAAAGACAGATGGAAAGACAGAGAGATAGAGGCAGAGAGAGGAGAGAGATGGAGTAACAGGCAGGGAAGGACAGATGGAGGAATTGAGAGGTTGAGACAGAGATAGAAGGAGAGAGAGGTAGTGATGGGGAAGGAAAGACAGATGGAGAGACAGAGAGCGAAGGAGAGAGAGGGAGAAACAGAGAGGGAAAAACAGATGGAGGGACAGAGTGAGAGACAGAGATAGAAGGAGAGAGAGGGAGAGACAGAGAGGGAAGACAGATGGAGGAACAGAGAGATAGAGGCAGAGAGAGGAGAGAGATGGAGTAACAGGCAGGGAAGGACAGATGGAGGGACAGAGAGAAAGAGACAGAGAGAGAAGGAGAGAGATGGCGTGACAGGGAGGGAAGGACAGATGGAGGGACAGAGAGAGCGAGACAGAGAGAGAAGGCGAGAGAGGGATTGACAGGGAGGGAAGGACAGTTGCAGGGAGAAAGAGAGAGAGGCAGAGATAGAAAAAGATAGAGGAAGTGACAGAGAGGGAACGATAGATGGTGGGACTGATGGAGAGACAGAGAGACACAGAGACAGAGTAGAAGGAGAGAGAGGGAGTGACAGGGATGGGAAAGACAGGTGGAGAGACAAAGAGAGAGAGAGACAGAGAGAGAAGGAGAGAGAGTGAGAGACAGAGAGGGAAAGACAGATGGAGGGACAGAGAAAGAGAGGCAGATATGGAAGGAGAGAGAGGGAGAAACAACAGGGAAAGACTGATGGAAGGACAGAGTGAGAGACAGAGAGAGAAGGAGAGAGATGGAGTGACAGTGAGGGAAGGATAGATGGAGGGATAGACAGAGAGAGACAAAGATAGCAGGAGAAAGAGGGAGTGACAGGTGGATGGAAGACACGTGGAAAGACAGAGAGAGAGAGACAGTGAGAAGAAGAGAGGGGGAGAGACAGGGAGGAAAGGACAGATGGAGGGATCGAGAGAGAGAGACAGAGATAGAAGGAGAGAGTGGGAGTGACAAAGAGGGAAAGACAGATGGAGGGACAGAGAGAGAGACAGAGAGATAAGGAGAGAGAGGAAGTGACAGGGAGGGAAAGACAGATGGAGGGATAGAGAGAGAGACAGAGAGAGAAGGAGAGAGGGGGAGTGACAGTGAGGAAAAGACAGATGGAGGGACAGAGTGAGAGAGAAGGAGAGAGATTGAGTGACAGGTAGGGAAGGATAGATGGAGGGATAGCGAGAGAGAGACAGAGATAGCAGGAGAGAGTGGGAGTGACAGAGAGGGAAAGACAGATGGAGGGACAGAGGGAGAGACAGAGAGAGAAGGAGAGAGAGGGAGTGACAGGGAAGGAAAACAGATGGAGGGATAGAGAAAGAGAGACAGAGAGAGAAGGAGAGAGAGCTCGTGACAGGCAGGAAAAGACAGATGGAGGGGCAGAGAGAGAAAGAGAGATAGAGGGCAAGAGAGTGAGTGTCAGGGAGGGAAAGATAGATGGAGGGAGAGAGAAAGAGAAGGCGAGAGATGGAGTGACAGTGAGGGAAGGACAGGTGAAGGGATAGCAAGGGAGTGACAGAGAGAGAAGGAGAGAGAGGGAGAGACAGAGAGAGGCAGAGATGGAAGGAGAAAGAGGAAAAACAGAGAGGGAAAGACAGATGGAGGGACAAAGAGAGAGAGAGAGAGAGAGGCAGAGACAGAGATAGTAGGAGAGAGAGGGAGTGACGGGGTGGGGAAGTCAGTTGGAGAGACAGAGAGATAGAGACAGAGAGAAGGAGGGAGAGGGAGCGACAGAGAGGGAAGGACAGATGGAGAGACAGACAGAGAGAAGCAGAGATGGAAGGAGAGCGATGGAGTGACAGGGAGGGAAAGACAGATGGAGGGACAGAGAGAGAGGCAAAGACAAAGATAGAAGGAGCGAGATGGAGTGACGGGGGATGGGGAAGACAGATGGCGAGGCAGAGATGGAAGGAGAGAGTGGGAGTGACAGGGAGGGAAAGACAGATGAAGAGACAGAGAGAAAGACAGATGGAGGGATAGAGTGAGAACGAGAGAGGTGGAGTGAGAGGGTGGGGAAGACAGATGGAGGGACAGAGAGAGAGACAGAGATAGAAGGAGAAAGAGGGATTGTAAGGGAGGGAAAGACAGCTGGAGGGACAGAGAGAGAGAAGGAGAGAGAAGGAGAGAGAGGGAGAGACAGGAAGGGAAAGACAGATGGAGGGACAGACGAGAGACAGAGAGAAGGAGAGAAATGGGGTGACAGGGAGGAAAGGACAGATGGAGGGATAGAGAGAGAGAGCGAGAGAGTGAAGGAGTGAGTGGGAGTGACAGAGAGGGAAAAACAGATGGAGGGACTGAGAGAGCGACAGAGAGTGTGGCACAGACAGAGTGAGAAGGAGAGAGAGGGAATGACAGGGGAATAGAAGACAGATGGAAAGTCAGAGTGAGAGAGAGAGATAGAAAGAGAGAGAGGGAGTGTCGGGAAGGGAAAGACTGATGGAGGGACAGAGAGAGAGACAGAGTTAGAATGAGAGAGAGGGAGTGTCAGGGAAGGAAAGACAAATGGAGGGACAGAGAGAGAGAGACAGAGAGAGAAGGAGAGAGAGGTAGTGACAGAGAAGGAAGGACAGATGGAGGGACAGAGAGAGAGACAGAGAGCAGGAGAGATATGGACTGAAATGGAGGGAAGGATAGATAGAACATAGAACATAGAACATTACAGCGCAGTACAGGCCCTTCAGCCCTCGATGTTGCGCCGACCTGTGAAACCATCTGACCTACACTATTCCATTTTCATCCATATGTCTATCCAATGACCACTTAAATGCCCTTAAAGTTGCACGCCCCTACTACTCTCTGTGTAAAGAAACTACCTCTGACATCTGTCCTATATCTATCACCCCTCAACTTAAAGCTATGTCCACTCGTCTTTGCCATCACCATCCGAGGAAAAATGCTCTCACTATCCATCCTGTCCAACCCTCTGATTATCTTATATGTGTCTATTAAGTCACCTCTTCTCCTCCTTCTCTCTAACGAAAACAACCTCAAGTCCCTCAGCCTTTCCTCGTAAGACCTTCCCTCCATACCAGGCAACATCCTAGTAAATCTCCTCTGCACCTTTTCCAAAGCTTCCACATCCTTCCTATAATGCGGTGACCAGAACTGCACGCAATACTCCAGGTGCGGCCACACCAGAGTTTTGTACAGCTGCAGCATGACCTCGTGGCTCCTAAACTCGATCCCCCTACTAATAAAAGCTAACACACCATATGCCTTCTTAACAGCTCTATTAACCTGGGCGGCAACTTTCAGGGATTTATGGACCTGGACACCAAGATCTCTCTGCTCATCTACACTACCAAGAATCTTCCCAGTAGCCCAGTATTCTGCAATCCTGTTACTCCTTCCGAAGTGAATCACCTCACACTTTTCCGCATTAAACTCCATTTGCCATCTCTCAGCCCAGCTCTCCAGCCTATCTATGTCCCTCTGTAACCTACAACATCCTTCGACACTATCCACAACTCCACCGACCTTAGTGTCATCCGCAAATTTACTAACCCACCCTTCTACACCCTCATCCAGGTCATTCATAAAAATGACAAACAGCAGTGGCCCCAAAACAGATTCTTGCGGTCCACCACTGGAAACTATACTCCAGGATGAACATTTACCATAAACCACCACCCTCTGTCTTCTTTCAGCTAGCCAATTTCTGATCCAAAGCACTAATTCACCTTCAATCCCATACTTCTGTATTTTCTGCAATAGCCTACCTTGGGGAACCTTATCAAACGCCTTACTGAAATCCATATAGACCACATCCACGGCTTTACCCTCATCCACCTGTTTGGTCACCTTCTCAAAAAACTCAATAAGGTTTGTGAGGCAATAGAGAGAGAGACAGAGAGAGAAGGAGTGAGATGGAGTTACAGAGAGGGAAAGACAGATGGAGGGACAGAGAGAGAGAGGCAGAGACAGAGATAGAAGGAGGGAGAGGGTGTGACGTGGGTTGGATGTGGCAGACAGATGTAGAGACAGAGAGAGAGAAGGAGAGTGATGGAGAGACAGAGAGGAAAAGAGAACTAGAGAGACAGAGAGTGAGAGGCAGAGATGGAAGAAGAGAGAGGGAGTGACATGGAGGGAAAGACACATGGAGGGACAGAGAGAGTGAGACAGAGACAGAGGTAGAAGGGGAGAGAGGGTGTGACAGGGGGTGGGAGGTGGCAGACAGATGTAGAGACAGAGACAAGGAGAGTGATGGAGAGACAGAGAGGAAAAGACAACTAGAGAGACAGAGAGTGAGAGGCAGAGATGGAAGGAGAGAGGGAGTGGCATGGAAGGAACGACTGATGGAGAGACAGAGAGAAAGAAAGAGATTGGAGGTGAGAGAGGGAGTGACAGGGAGGGAAAGACAGATGGAGGGACAGAGAGAGACAGAGAGAGAAGGAGAGAGAGGGAGTGACAGGGAGGAAAAGACATATGGAGGGACAGAGAGAGAAAGAGTGGGAGGGAGTGACAAGGAAGGAAAGACAGATGGAGGGACAGAGACAGAGAGAGACAGAGAGAGAAGGAGAGAGTGGGAGTCACAGGGAGGTGAAGACAGATGGAGGGACAGAGAGAAAGACAGAGATAGATGGTAAGAGAAAGAGTGTCAGGGAGAGAAAGATAGATGGAAGGACAGAGTGAGAGACGGAGGGAGAAGGAGAGAAATGGGGTGACAGGGAGGAAGGGACAGATGGAGGGACAGAGTGAGAGACAGAGAGAGGAGAGAGACGGAGTGACCGGAAGGGAAGGATAGAAGGAGGGAAAGAGAGAGAGACAGAGATAGAAGGACAGAGACGGAGTGACAGAGAGGGAAAGACAGATGGGGGGACAGAGAGAGAGTCAGAGAGAGAGGCAGAGACAGAGATAAAAAGAGACAGAGGGAGTAACAGCGGGTGGGGAAGACAGACGGAGGGGCAGAGGGGGAGACAGAGATAGAAGGGGAAAGAGGGAGTGTCAGGGAGGGAAAGATAGATGGAGGGACAGAGAGAGAGAGGAGAGAGATGGAGTGACAGGGAGGGAAGGACAGATAGATGGTGGGACAGAGAGAGAAGGAGAGAGAATGAGTGATGGAGGGAAAGAAAGATAGAGGGAAAGAGAGAGAGAGACAGAGATAGAAGGAGAGAGTGTGAGTGACAGAGAGGGAAAGAGATATGGAGCGACAGAGAGAGGCAGAGACAGAGATAGAAGGAGACAGAGGGAGTGACAGGGGGTGGGGAAGACAGATGGAGGGATAGAGAGAGAGAGAGAGGGATAGAAGGAGAGAGAGGGACTTTCAAGGAGGGAAAGACAGATGGAGGGACCGAAAGAGAGACAGTGATAGAAGGAGAGAGAGGGAGTGACAGGGAGGAAAAGACAGATGGAGGGACAGAGAGAGAAAGAGTGAGAGGGAGTGACAAGGAGGGAAAGACAGATGGAGGGACAGAGAGAGAGAGAGAGACAGAGAGAAAAGGAGAGTGTGGGAGTCACAGGGAGGTAAAGACAGATGGAGGTACAGAGTGAGCGACAGAGAGAGAGGGAGAGCGGTGGAGTGACAGGGAGGGAAAGACAGATGGAGAGACAGAGAGAAAGACAGAGATAGAAGGTAAGAGAAAGAGTGTCAGGGAGAGAAAGATAGATGGAAGGACAGAGTGAGAGACAGAGGGAGAAGGAGAGAAATGGGTGACAAGGAGGAAGGGACAGATGGAGGGATAAAGAGAAAGATACAGAGATGGAAGGAGAGTGTGGGAGTGACAGAGAGGGGAAGACAGATGGAGGGACTGAGAGAGGGACAGAGAGAGAGGCAGAGACATAGATAGAAGGAGGGAGAGGGAGTGACGGGGATGGAGAAGTACAGATAGAGAGTCAGAGAGAGAGAGAGAGGGAAGGAGAGAGAGGGAGAGACAGAGATAGAAGGAGAGAGAGGGACTGTCAGGGAGGGAAAGAGAGATCCAAGGACAGAGAGAGAAACAGAGAGAGACAGAGAGAGAAGGAGACTGAGGGAGTGACAGACGGAGGGAAAGACGGATGGAGGGACAGAGAGGGAGTCAGAGAGAGGAGAGAGATGGAGTGACAGGGAAGGAAGGACAGATGGAGGGACAGAGAGAGAGAGACAGAGAGAAGGAGAGAGAGGGAGTGACGGAGTGAAAGACAGATGGAGGGACAGAGAGGGAGAAAGAGAGAGAGGCAGAGACAGAGGTGGAAGGAGACAGAGGGAGTAACAGCGGGTGGGGAAGACAGACGGAGGGGCAAAGGGGGAGACAGAGATAGAAGGGGAAAGAGGGAGTGTCAGGGAGGGAAAGATAGATGGAGGGACAGAGAGAGAGAGGAGAGAGATGGAGTGACATGGAGGGAAGGACAGATGGTGGGACAGAGAGAGAAGGAGAGAGAATGAGTGATGGAGGGAAAGACAGATGGAGGGAAAGAGAGAGAGAGACAGAGATAGAAGGAGAGAGTGTGAGTGACAGAGAGGGAAAGAGATATGGAGCGACAGAGAGAGGCAGAGACAGAGATAGAAGGAGACAGAGGGAGTGACAGGGGGTGGGGAAGACAGATGGAGGGATAGAGAGAGAGAGAGAGGGATAGAAGGAGAGAGAGGGACTTTCAGGGAGGGAAAGACAGATGGAGGGACCGAAAGAGAGACAGTGATAGAAGGAGAGAGAGGGAGTGACAGGGAGGAAAAGACAGATGGAGGGACAGAGAGAGAAAGAGTGAGAGGGAGTGACAAGGAGGGAAAGACAGATGGAGGGACAGAGAGAGAGAGAGAGACAGAGAGAAAAGGAGAGTGTGGGAGTCACAGGGAGGTAAAGACAGATGGAGGTACAGAGTGAGCGACAGAGAGAGAGGGAGAGCGGTGGAGTGACAGGGAGGGAAAGACAGATGGAGAGACAGAGAGAAAGACAGAGATAGAAGGTAAGAGAAAGAGTGTCAGGGAGAGAAAGATAGATGGAAGGACAGAGTGAGAGACAGAGGGAGAAGGAGAGAAATGGGTGACAAGGAGGAAGGGACAGATGGAGGGATAAAGAGAAAGATACAGAGATGGAAGGAGAGTGTGGGAGTGACAGAGAGGGGAAGACAGATGGAGGGACTGAGAGAGGGACAGAGAGAGAGGCAGAGACATAGATAGAAGGAGGGAGAGGGAGTGACGGGGATGGAGAAGTACAGATAGAGAGTCAGAGAGAGAGAGAGAGGGAAGGAGAGAGAGGGAGAGACAGAGATAGAAGGAGAGAGAGGGACTGTCAGGGAGGGAAAGAGAGATCCAAGGACAGAGAGAGAAACAGAGAGAGACAGAGAGAGAAGGAGACTGAGGGAGTGACAGACGGAGGGAAAGTTGGATGGAGGGACAGAGAGGGAGTCAGAGAGAGGAGAGAGATGGAGTGACAGGGAAGGAAGGACAGATGGAGGGACAGAGAGAGAGAGACAGAGAGAAGGAGAGAGAGGGAGTGACGGAGTGAAAGACAGATGGAGGGACAGAGAGGGAGAAAGAGAGAGAGGCAGAGACAGAGGTGGAAGGAGACAGAGGGAGTAACAGCGGGTGGGGAAGACAGACGGAGGGGCAAAGGGGGAGACAGAGATAGAAGGGGAAAGAGGGAGTGTCAGGGAGGGAAAGATAGATGGAGGGACAGAGAGAGAGAGGAGAGAGATGGAGTGACATGGAGGGAAGGACAGATGGTGGGACAGAGAGAGAAGGAGAGCGAATGAGTGATGGAGGGAAAGACAGATGGAGGGAAAGAGAGAGAGAGACAGAGATAGAAGGAGAGAGAGGGAGTGACACGGAGGAAAGACAGATGGAGGGACAAAGAGAGAGAGACAGAGAGAGAAGGAGAGGGAGGGAGTGACAGGGAGGGAAAGACAGATGGAGGGACAGAGAGAGAGAGAGAGAAAAGGAGAGAGAGGGAGTGACAGGGAGGGAAGCACAGATGGAGTGACAGAGTGAGAGACAGAGAGAGAAGGAGAGAGAGGGAGTGACAGATGGAGGGAAAGACAGATGGAAGGACAGAGGGGGAGATAAAGAGATAGAAGGAGAGAGTGGGAGCGATAGGAAGGGAAGAACAGATAGAGGGACAGAGATAGAGACAGAGAAAGGAGGAGAGAGGGAGTGACAGAGCAGGAAGGACATATGGAGGGACAGAGTGAGCGAGAGGAGATTGATGGAGTGACAGGGTGGGAAGGACAGATGGAGAGACAGAGAGAGAAGGAGAGAGAGGGAGAAACAACAGGGAAAGACAGATGGAGTGACAGAGAGAGAAGGAGAGAGATGGAGTGACAGGGAGGGAAGGGTCGATGGAGGGATATATAGAGACAGACAGAGAAAGAAGGAGAGGGACGAAAACGGAGGGAATGACAGATGGAGGGACAGATTGAGAGACAGAGAGAGAAGGAGAGAGATGGAGTGACACGGAGGAAAGGACTGATGGAGGGACAGAGAGATAGAGACTGGGATAGAAGGAGAGAGAGGAAGTGACAGAGAGGGAAAGATAGATGGATGGACAGAGTGAGAGGCAGAGACAGAGATAGAAGGAGAGAGAGGGAGTGACAGGGGATGGGGAAGTATAGATGGAGAGACAGAGAGGGAAGGAGAGAGAGGGAGTGACAGATGGAGGAAAAGACAGATGGAGGGATAGAGAGAGAGACAGAGAGAGAAGGAGAGAGATGGAGTGACAGGAGAGGCGACTGAGAGAGAGACAGAGAGATAGGCAGAGACAGAGATAGAAGGAGACCGAGGGAGTGGCAGCGGGTGGGGAAGACAGACGGAGGGACAGTGGGAGACACAGCGGTAGAAGGGGAAAGAGGGAGTGTCAGGGAGGGAAAGATAGATGGAGGGACAGAGAGAGAGAAGGAGAGAGGAGAGAGATGGAGTGACCGGGAGGGAAGGACAGATGGTGGGACAGAGATAGAAGGAGAGTGTGTGAGTGACAGAGAGGGAAAGAGATATGGAGCGACAAAGAGAGGCAGAGACAGAGATAGAAGGAGACAGAGGGAGTGACAGGGGGCCGGGAAGACTGATGGAGGGACAGAGAGAGAGAGGGATAGAAGGAGAGAGAGGAAGTGTCAGGGAGAGAAAGACTGATGGAGGGACAGAGAGAGACAGAAGGAAGGAATGGGAGTGATAGAGAGGGAAAGACAGATGAAGGGACCGAAAGGGAGACAGTGATAGAAGGAGAGAGATGGAGTGTCAGGGACGGAAAGACAAATGGAGGGACAGAGAGACAGACAGAGATAGAATGAAAGAGAGGGAGTGTCAGGGAGGAAAGACAAATGGAGGGATAGATAGGGAGACAGAGAGAGAGGCAGAGAGGAGATAGAAGGAGAGAGAGGGAGTGGCAGGGAGGGAAAGAGAAATGGAGGGACAGAGAGACAGACAGAGATAGAATGAGAGAGAGGGAGTGTCAGGGAGGAAAGACAAATGGAGGAATAGATAGGGAGACAGAGAGAGAGGCAGATAGGAGATAGAAGGAGAGAGAGGGAATGCCAGGGAGGGAAAGAGAAATGGAGGGACAGAGAGACAGACAGAGATAGAATGAGAGAGAGGGAGTGTCAGGGAGGAAAGACAAATGGAGTAATAGATCGGGAGACAGAGAGAGAGGCAGAGAGGAGATAGAAGGAGAGAGAGGGAGTGCCAGGGAGGGAAAGAGAAATGGAGGGACAGGGAGAGTGACAGAGAGAGGAGAGTATTGGAGTTACAGGGAGGGAAAGACAGATGGAGGGACAGAGAGAGAGAAGGAGAGAGAGGTTGTGACAGGGAGGTTAAGATAGATGGAGGGATACAGAGATAGAGACAGAGAGAGAAGGAGAGAGAGGGAGAGACAGGAAGGGAAAGACAGATGGAGGGACAGAGTGAGACACAGAGAGAGAAGGAGAGAAATGGGGTGACAGGGAGGAAAGGACAGATGGAGGGATAGAGAGAGAGAGTCAGAGATTGAAGGAGAGAGTGGGAGTGACAGAGAGGGAAAGACAGATTGAGGGGCAGAGAGAGAGTCAGAGTGAGGAGGGAGATGGAGTGAGAGGGAGGGAAGGACAGATGGAGGGACAGAGAGAGAGAGACAGAGAGAAGGAGAGAGAGGGAGTGACGGAAGGAAAGACAGATGGAGGGACAGAGTGAGAGACAGTGAGTGGAGAGAGACGGAGTGGCAGGAAGGGAAGGAGAGAAGGAGGGAAGGATAGAGTGACAGAGATACAAGGAGAGAGATGGAGGGACTGAGAGGGAGACATAGAGAGCGGCAGAGACAGAGTTAGAAGGAGAGAGAAGGAGTGTCAGGAATGGAAATACTGATGGAGGGACAGAGCGAGACAGAGTTAGAATGAGGGACAGGGAGTGTCAGGGAGGGAAGACAGATGGAGGGACAGAGAGAGAGACAGAGATAGTAGGAGAGAAAGGTATTGTCAGGGAGGGAAAGACTGATGGAGGGACAGAGAGAGGGAGACAGAGTTAGAATGAGAGAGAGGGGGAATCAGGGAGGGAAAGACAAATGGAGGGACAGACAGGGAGACAGAGAGAGAAGGAGAGAGAGGTAGTGACAGAGAGGGAAAGACAGATGGAGGGACAGAGAGAGAGACAGAGAGCAGGAGAGATATGGGCTGACAGGGAGGGAAGGAAAGATGCAGGGATAGAGAGAGAGACAGAGAGGGAAGGAGAGAGAGGGTGTGACAGGGTTGGGAGGTGGCAGACAGATGTAGAGACAGAGAGAGAGAAGGAGAGTGATGGAGAGACAGAGAGGGAAAGACAACTAGAGAGACAGAGAGTGAGAGGCGGAGAGAGAGGGAGTGACATGGAGGGAAAGACTGATGGAGGGACAGAGACAGACAGAGTTAGAATGAGAGACAGGGCTAGATGGGATTGAGGTTCACAAGGAGGAGGTGTTATCAATTTTGGAAAGTGTGAAAATAGATAAGTCCCCTGGGCCAGATGGGATTTATCCTAGGATTCTCTGGGAAGCTAGGGAGGAGATTGCAGAGCCTTTGTCCTTGATCTTTATGTCGTCATTGTCGACAGGAATAGTGCCAGAAGACTGGAGGATAGCAAATGTTGTCCCCTTGTTCAAGAAGGGGAGTAGAGACAACCCTGGCAATTATAGAACTGTGAGCCTTACTTCGGTTGTGGGTAAAATGTTGGAAAAGGTTATAAGAGACAGGATTTATAATCATCTTGAAAAGAATAAGTTCATTAGAGATAGTCAGCACGGTTTTGTGACGGGTAGGCCGTGCCTCACAAACCTTATTGAGTTTTTCGAGAAGGTGACCAAACAGGTGGATGAGGGTAAAGCAGTGGATGTGGTGTATATGAATTTCAGTAAGGCGTTTGATAAGGTTCCCCATGGTAGGCTATTGCAGAAAATACGCAAGTATGGGGTTGAAGGTGATTTAGAGCTTTGGATCAGAAATTGGCTAGCTGAAAGAAGACAGAGGGTGGTGGTTGATGGTAAATGTTCATCCTGGAGTTTAGTTACTAGTGGTGTACCGCAAGGATCTGTTTTGGGGCCACTGCTGTTTGTCATTTTTATGAATGACCTGGAAGAGGGTGTAGAAGGGTGGGTTAGTAAATTTTCGGATGACACTAAGGTCGGTGGAGTTGTGGATAGTGCCGAAGGATGTTGTAGGGTTCAGAGGGACATAGATAGGCTGCAGAGCTGGGCTGAGAGATGGCAAATGGAGTTTAATGCGGAAAAGTGCGAGGTGATTCACTTTGGAAGGAGTAACAGGAATGCAGAGTACTGGGCTAATGGGAAGATTCTTGGTAGTGTGGATGAACAGAGAGATCTTGGTGTCCAGGTACATAAATCCCTGAAGGTTGCTACCCAGTTTAATAGGGCTGTTAAGAAGGCATATGGTGTGTCAGCTTTTATTCGTAGGGGGATCGAGTTTCGGAGCCACGAGGTCATGCTGCAGCTGTACAGAACTCTGGTGAGACCGCACCTGGAGTATTGCGTGCAGTTCTGGTCACCGCATTATAGGAAGGATGTGGAAGCTATGGAAAGGGTGCAGAGGAGATTTACTAGGATGTGGCCTGGTATGGAGGGAAGGTCTTACGAGGAAAGGCTGAGGGACTTGAGGTTGTTTTCGTTGGAGAGAAGGAGGAGGAGAGGTGACTTAATAGAGACATATACGATAAGCAGAGGGTTAGATAGGGTGGATAGTGAGAGTCTTTTTCCTCGGATGGTGATGGCAAACACGAGCGGACATAGCTTTAAGTGGAGGGGTGATAGATATAGGACAGATGTCAGAGGTAGTTTCTTTACTCAGAGAGTAGTAGGGTCGTGGAACGCCCTGCCTGCAACAGTAGTAGACTCGCCAACTTTAAGGGCATTTAA
Source organism: Heterodontus francisci (assembly GCF_036365525.1). Classification (NCBI taxonomy): domain Eukaryota; kingdom Metazoa; phylum Chordata; class Chondrichthyes; order Heterodontiformes; family Heterodontidae; genus Heterodontus; species Heterodontus francisci. The sequence goes on along the minus strand of NW_027140557.1, from coordinate 1,049,911 downwards.
GTGGTCATTGGATAGACATATGGATGCAAATGGAATAGTGTAGGTCAGATGGTTTCACAGGTCGGCGCAACATCGAGGGCCGTAGGGCCTCTACTGCGCTGTAATGTTCTAATTCTAAAAAGAAAGACTGATGGAGAGACAGAGAGAAATACAGAGATAGAAGGTGCGAGAGGGAGTGACAGGGAGGGACAGACAGATGGAGGGACAGTGAGAGAGGGACAAAAATGGAAGGAGAGAGATGGAGTGTCAGGTCGGGAAGGGCAGGTGGAGGAATAGAGAGAGAGACAGAGATGGAAGGAGAGAGAGACAGATGGCGGAGACTGATGATCAGACAGAGAGAAAGAGAGACAGAGAGAAGGAGAGAGTGGGAAAGATAGAGAGGGAAAGACAGATGGAGAGACAGAGAGATGGAGAGACAGAGAGAGAGTGGCAGATATCGGAGGAGATAGAGGGAGTGACAGGGAGGGAAAGACAGATGGCGAGACAGAGAGTGAGAAAAGGAGCGAGTGGGAGTGACAGGTAGGGAAAGACAGATGGAGAGACAGTGAGAGAGACAGAGATGGGAGAAACAGGTAGAGACATGAGGGAAAGACAGATTGAGGGAAGGAGAGAGAGAGACAGAGAGAGATGGAGAAAGAGGGAGTGTCAGGGAGGAAAAGACTGATGGAGGATCAGAGAGAGAGGGAGAGACAGAGACAGAAGGATAGAGTTGGATTGACAGGGAGGGAAAGATAGATATAGGGACAGAGAGAGAGACAGAGATGGAAGGAGAGAGAGGGAATGACCGCGGTGGGAGGCTGATGGAGAGACAGAGACAGAAGGAGAGAGATGGAGTGACAGAGTGAGAGACTCCAAGATAGAAGGAGAGAGAGGGAGTGACGGGGGGGGGGGGGAAGACAGATGGAGAGACAGAGAGACACAGAGATAGGAGAGTCTGGGAAAGACAGATGGAGGGACAGAGAGAGAGACAGAGAGGAAGAGGCAGTAATAGAGAGGGAGGCAGAGATGTTCAGGGGAAGATACAGAGACAGTGAGCGGGAGAGATAGAGACAGGGAAAGGCAGAGATGGTGTGAGAGAGACACAAATAGAGTCATGGACAGAGGCACAGAGAGAGAGAGAGACAGAGACTGTGATAGCGAGAGACAACGAGCGATAGAGTGGGGAGAGTGGGATAGAGTGGCGAGAGTGGGATAGAGGGGGGAGAGTTGGAAAGAGGGGGGAGTTGGATAGAGGGGGGGAAAGTGGGATAGATGGGGGAGAGTGGGATAGATGGGGGGAGAGTGGGATAGATGGCGGGGAGAGTGGGATAGATGGGGGAGAGTGGGATAGAGGGATGGAGAGTGGGATAGAGGAATGGAGAGTGGGATAGAGGGGGGAGAGTGGGATAGAGGGGCAGAGGGAGATGGAGAAGAGGGTGGTGAACCTGTTGAATTCTCTACCACAGAAGGCAGTGCAGGCCAAGTCATTAAATACATTCAAGGAGGAGGGAGATGTATTTCTTAATGTCAAAGGGATCAAGGGCTATGGGGAGAAAGTGGGAACAGGGTACTGAATTAGATCGCCGGTCATGATTTTTATTGAACGCCAGAGCGGACCCGAGGGGCCGAATGGCCTGCTCCTACTCCTATTTTCTATGTTTCTATGAGAGAGGCGGACTGAGAGAGGGAGAGGTTGAGAGAGGAGGTGAAACAGAGAGAGAAGGAGAGATAGCGATGCAGAGAGGTGACCCTGAGATTCTTTCTCTCACACACACACAAACAAACAGACACACACAGACATACACATAAAGGGACACACAGAGACACAGTCACACAATCACACACAGAGACACACACACACACAGACAGATTTTACAATCCACAATGATGACAGTAAAAATGGCCAACAGAACCTCAGTAACAATCCCCAGTGCCTGCCCGGTCGTGTGAGAGACAGAGAGAGAGATAGAGAGTGACGGAGAGAGACAGTGGAAGAAGGAGGACAGAACAGCTTGTAGGAGAAACTTTCCCTTTATTTGTGTTCTACAGATTTTAATAAAAGTTGAAAGGGACTGGACACTGAAAAAGCTGTCAGCACACTACAACAACCCTGAGGGACTTTAGACGTGAGGGAAGGGGAGACACTTTGCAATTTACACTGATGTCAGTAAAAATCCCCAAACACAACCTCAGTAACAATGTTTGATATTTTCAAACTGCATGGAAAGAATTAAAGGTTTAAAGTTAACCAAGAGATGAATGAAAGCATTGCTGTGCTGGGATTAACATATCAATGGACTGGAAGATTCAGGAAGGTCCTGTCCTGGGATTAATATATCAATGGACTGGAAGAGTCTGGAAGGTCCTGTCCTGGGATTAATATATCAATGGACTGAAAGAGTCTGGAAGGTCCTGTCCTGGGATTAATATATCAATTGACAGGCCCCCTCCCCCACCCCTGAGGCAGGAGATTGAGAGACAGCCCAACATGTCAGAGGCTCAAGGGGTGGAGTTTGCAAGCAGCTCACTCAGGATATAACTGGGTAGGAAGATCTCATTTCCAATCACAAATACCACCTTTCACTCTCTCTCTACAGAGACTAGACACATTCCCCAGTCTGGTTCAGTGTGTGTGTCTGTGTATCTGTGTGTGTGTGCTCTCTCTCTCTCATTCTGGTTTGTAACTATGACTTGATTGTATTTGAATATTGCTGATTGTCTGTGTAACTGAGAGGAAGCCCTGGGCTCTTGCTATGCTATTTTGTTGAAATATGTCCTCGCTTTGTATTTTAATCCAATTTTTTTCTCCTTCTTTCCCCTGAGGAATTTTCATTCTGAAAACTGCACCGTGAAGGTGAAAAGACGGAAAGTTTGGGACGAGGAATCTCTGGACAGGAGCTTCCTCCAGAGGGGACGGATTTAGGCCTTGACCACAGGCTGCAGCCAAAGGGCCCACGTGAGTTGTGTCTGTTTATTAGCCCGAGGTTCAATTTCCTCTCAGGGGCCCACCTCGCAAGAGTCTCTCTCTCTCTCCATCTGTCTCTCTGAATGAGAGTAACTTGAGGGAGAGAGATGCAGGAGAGTGAGGGAAACATGGAGGGAATCAGAGGGGGAGAGGAGGGGTAGCTGGATTTTACCAGAATGCTGTTTGTGGGATCTTGCTGTGCACCAATGGCCTGCAGATTTTCCAACATTGCAACAGAGACGACCACTTTAAATCTTAACTCACTGAGGGTGAAAAGCTTGGAATTAAGGCACAAATGTAATAGTTTCTAAAGGCTTGTTATAATTCTAGAATAATCCGTGTGCTTTGGGAAATGTTCTGAATCTTTACTGTTAAATAAGATGTACGGTGTTATTTTGTTTAACAATGCCTTTTAATCGATGATCACTCTCTCCCTCTTGCCTTCAGGAATTTTCATTCTGAAAACTGCATCGTCAAGATGAAAAGAGGGAACGTTTGGGACGAGGAATCCTTGGACAGAAGCTTCCTCCCAAGGGGACTGAGTCCTTGTCCACAGGCTGCACCCAAAGGGCCCACGTGACTACTGTCTGTTTTTTAGCCCGAGGTTTAATTTCCTCTCTGGGCCCTGGGCTAACTAGTTCCTGTCGGATTGGGGCCCTATAGTTTTAAACAGGTTGAAAGCCGAGGGTTAAAGGAACTGTCCCAGGAGGGAGTCCCTTTTGCCACTTGCTCCTTCCAGCCCTCAGTCTGTGAGGTTTGCTGATGTTTTGGGCAAAGTTGAGTGAACTTAGTGAAATAGGACGCACGGTGCCCATTTTAATTCATTTTACTGTAGTTGTGAGGTTAGCTTTCCCTCTGTCTCCACATTCTTTCCCTGTGTCTCTATCTCCCCCCATGATTTCTCTTCTCTGTCTCTGTTTCACACTCGCCTTTACCATTTAAACCTTTAATAAATAAAAATGAACATACCACACACAGCAATGTAATTTGTCGTTATTTGAAATGGTGAGACAGAATCAGCAGCTTGTTCCCAGTTTAAAGAGGGTGTTCCGCCCTTTCTAGGGACTGAAATCTGGCTATTATTACATTGCTGCCTGTGGGATCTTGCTGTGCATCTAGTGGCCTGCAGCATTTCCTACAGAACAACAAAGAGGACACTTTAAAATTCAGCTTCCTAAGGGTCTGAGTGTGGATTTCTCTGTGTTTTTACAAGAATTTTACAACAATTACAAGAGCTGAACGTGAAGCTGTATAAAGGCTGGTTATAAGTTTAAAGATTGAGTTTAGCATTTTCTGAGGACTGTGATGGGATATCTGACTATGATCACATTGTGGCATCCTGCTGTGCATACATTCCCTGCACTAATTCCTACAGTACAACACTGAGGCAGAAACAGATGGAGAGAAAAAGAGGGACTGTGAGAAACAGTTGGAGGTGGCAGGTTAAACAGAGAGAGAGAGAGAGAGAGAGTGAGAGTGAGAGAGAGAGAGAGAGAGAGAGAAATCTGCACTCAAAACCTTGGTAAACTGAATATTGAAGTGCCACCATTGCTGGGAACTTGCTGTGCACTAAATCAGATTATCTGCAAATTATCAGATTGCTGTCTGTGGGATCTTGCTGTGTGCACACTGCCTGCAGGTTTCCTGCATTGCAACAGTGGACCACTTTCAAAATTAATTCATTGAGTGTCAAATACTTCTGTGAATCAGCAATGAAATGGGTGAAATGTGAAGGTTTGTAAAGGCTTGTTCTCATTCCCGAATATTGCTGGTGTTTTAGGCTGTGGGCTGAATTTGACAGTGAAATGAATCACCTGGGAACTATTTGAATATAGATTTTAAGGGATAGGAATGTGGTTTTCTCTCTCTATCCTTTTGCAGGAGAGGGGATGGGGGTCACCGGTGTTTGTGTGTTTTTACAATGAGGCTGACACAGATGTACAGAGACACACAGAGAAATAGAGAGAGAATAGGGAGAGAGACAGAGAGAGAGAGAGAGAGAGAGCAGGAAATGACAGAGTAAACACATCCACACTTCCCTGTCTCTGGCTCCGTGTTGGGAGATGTGTTTGTAAGATGGGGAGTCACTGAGAGATAGTTTTATGTCAGTGAGTGAGAGAAAGAGCCCTGGGCTCTTGCTGTGTTTTAGTTCTGTTCAAAAATGATTTTCTTTGTTTGAATCAATTTTATTTCTCTTATTCCCAAGGAGAATCTTTTCGGATGATGCCGAGGGAGAATCTTTTAGCCACGTGGAATTCACAGACAAGAGCTTTAACCAGAGAGGAAAATAATAATAAATATATATTTGTCATTGTCAAATTCATTTCTGAATACAGAAAAGAAGACTGTGTGTGTTTTCGGGGCTGACAGAAAAACCAAGTTCTGGAAATGCTCATTATTTCCAGCACAGTTTTTATTTCAAATTTCCAGCATCTGCAGTATTTTGGTTTTGTTTTTTCGGGAGTCTGTGGATTTTTTTACCACAAGGGAGGGGGCTGGAGGGTGCTCCAAAGGGAATAGTTTGGGAAGCGCTGCTCCAGAACAGTCAATGTAGTCCTGCAGATTTCCCTCTCTCCATCTCTTGCTGCTTCTTGTTCCCTGCACATCCCTCCTTGTTCCTAACCCTGTTTCTTCACATCTTTAAATCCCTATCTCTGTATCTCTCAACATCCTTTCTATCTCTGCCTCTCTCTAGAGTCTCACAGGTTTCCATTGTCACTCTCTTTCTGCGACTCTCTGCATCTTTATCTGTCTCTCTCTCACTCACTTCCAAATCCCTGAACCTTTCCATCTCTGCTCCTCCTTTCCTGCAAGATTATCTCTGCATTTCCCCTATCCCGGGCCACCCCTCTCTATTCTGGAAACGCATCTTACTTTGTATCGCTGCCCCTCCACTCTTTCTGTCTCTGCATCTTTCTCTTGGTCTGGGATCTTTCTCAATATCTACATCTCTCTGTGCATGTCACCATTTATCTCTCTCTCTCTGCCCTTCTTGGTATTTCTGACCCTCTGTTCTCAGTTTCTCCCACTGGTTTCGGACTCCCTGCATCTCATTCTCCAGCTCCATTTCCATTTATTTCTCTCTCTCTCTGTTCTGTCCTAATCCCGGGATCTGTTTTCTGTGTCTCTGCCCCTCTGTCCGGGGGTGGATTTGAACTCGCTGCCTTGGTGTTGTACAGGGTGATTGTGAACAGGGATCCTGCTTTCCATCTCTGTCCAGTTTTGCTCCCATTGAGGTAAAAACAGGGCAGAGATGCTGAACGGATAGCCGATTCACAACCACCCTCCTTCCCTCCACCCTGGTTTGCACCATTGGCACCAAGTCTGAGTCCAGCCCAGTATATCTTTGCCTCTCTGTGTATCTGCTCCCCAACTGTCTCTGCCTGTCTCCTTGTGGCCCGATAGGGGAAGGGACAGATCAGCCATGATCTAACAGGGGTGGGACAGGCTCAAAGGGCTGAATGGCCTCCTCCCGTCCCTGTGCCAGTCAGTGTGTGTGTGTTTGTGTGTGTCTCCCTCTGTTTGATTTCCTGAAGCCGATGGGGAGAACAGATGAAACACCTTTCTGAAGAGAGGGATGTGTCTGGGGCAGGGATCTTCCTGTGCGTTAAAGGCTCAGAATGCCAGTTAGCCTCTGAAGGTCCTTGCTCTATACCCGGCCCTGTGTTTGACCGGACAGGAGTTAAAGGTGTGAGGGGTCTGGGAGCCAGTTGATGGAATTCCAGTGGCTTATCCAGATCAGGAATGAAAGTGAATGAAAGATTCTCGGGAGACGGAGCCAAACCCAGGAAAGTGATGGGCGTGGGAATAACACGGCCGGGGGTGGGTGGATGGGGGGGGCGAGGAAATGGGCTGTTAAAGGGGGAGATGATACAGGATGGGAATTAGTAGAGGGGGGACCTTCACAGGACAGGGAGGGTATTTAGAAAGGGGGCAGTGTTTACAGTGGAGGGCAGGGGGGAGAATTAGATTGGGGTCAGTTAATGGGGGGTATTTAGATGGAGGTCTGTTCCTGGGGGTCTTTAGATGGGAGTAAGTTCCTGGGGGGTGTTTAGATGGGAGTTTGTTCCCGGGATGTATTTAGATGGGGTCTATTCTCAGGGGGTATTTAGATGGGTTGTCTTGTAACAGAGGGAAGGGGATAATTGGAAGGGGGTCTGTTGATAATGAGGGTATTAGATGGGGGTCAGTAAACAGGAGAAATCAGATAGGGGGATACATTGCGTGGTGGGGAGTGGTTAGAACATAGAACATAGAACATAGATCATACAGCACAGAACAGGCCCTTCGGCCCACAATGTTGTGCCGATCCTTTGTCCTCTGTCAAGGACAATTTAATCTATACCCCATCATTCTCCTTTATCCATATACCTATCCAAAAGCCTTTTGAAAGTCCCTAAAGTTTCTGACTCAACAACTTCCCCGGGCAAGGCATTCCATGCCTCGACCACTCTCTGGGTAAAGAACCTTCCCCTGACATCCCCCTTATATCTCCCACCCTTCACCTTAAATTTATGACCCCTTGTAACGCTTTGCTCCACCCGGGGAAAAAGTTTCTGACTGTCTACCCTATCTATTCCCCTGATCATCTTATAAACCTCTATCATGTCACCCCTCATCCTTCTCCTTTCTAATGAGAAGAGGCCTAGAATGTTCAGCCTTTCCTCGTAAGACTTATTCTCCATTCCAGGCAACATCCTGGTAAATCTCCTCTGCACCCTCTCCAAGGCTTCCACATCCTTCCTAAAATGAGGCGACCAGAACTGCACACAGTACTCCAAATGAGGCCTTACCAAGGTCCTGTACAGCTGCATCATCACCTCACGGCTCTTAAATTCAATCCCTCTGCTAATGAACGCTAACACCCCATATGCCTTCTTCACAGCCCTATCCACTTGAGTTGCAACTTTCAATGATCTATGCACATAGACCCCAAGGTCTCTCTGCTCCTCCACATGCCCAAGAACCCTACCGTTAACCCAGTATTTTGCATTCATGTTTGTCCTTCCAAAATGGACGACCTCACACTTTTCAGGGTTAAACTCCATCTGCCACTTTTCAGCCCAGCACTGCAACCTATCCAAGTCCCTTTGCAGACGACAATAGCCCTCCTCGGTATCCACAACTCCACCAACCTTTGTATCATCTGCAAATTTACTGACCCACCCTTCGACTTCCTCATCCAAGTCGTTAATAAAAATCACAAACAGGAGAGGACCCAGAACTGATCCCTGCGGCACGCCACTGGTAACTGGGCTCCAGGCTGAGTATTTACCATCTAAGACCACTCTCTGCCTTCTATCAGTTAGCCAATTCTTAATCCAACTGGCCACATTCCCCACTATCCCATGCCTCCTGACTTTCTCCATAAGTCTACCATGGGGGACCTTATCAAATGCCTTACTAAAATCCATGTACACCACATCCACTGGTTTACCCTCATCCACTTGCTTGGTCACCTGCTCAAAGAATTCAATCAGGCTTGTGAGGCAAGACCTACCCCTCACAAAACCGTGCTGACTGTCCCGAATCAAGCAGTGTCTTTCCAGATGCTCAGAAATCCTATCCCTCAGCACCTTTTCCATCAACTTGCCTACCACCGAAGTAAGACTAACTGGCCTGTAATTCCCAGGGTTGTTCCTATTCCCTTTCTTGAACAGGGGCACAACATTTGCCACCCTCCAATCACCTGGTACCACCCCCGTCAGCAGAGAAGATGAAAAGATCATTGCCAGCGGCTCTGCAATTTCATCCCTTGCTTCCCATAACATCCTTGGATATACCCCGTCAGGCCCGGGAGACTTGTCTATCTTCAAGTTATTCAAAAACCCCAACACATCTTCCCTCCTAACGAGCACTTCCTCGAGCTTACCAGTCTGTTTCACACCGTCCTCTTCAGTAATACACCCCTTCTCATTCGTAAATACCGAAGAGAAGTACTCATTCAAAACCTCACTTATCTCTTCCGGCTCAACACACAGTCTCCCGCTATTGTCCTTGACCGGACCTACGGTCCCCCTGGTTAGGGTCAGATAAAGACAGAAAAAGTCGGAAAGAGAGGGAGGAGAAATGACAGAAAGAGAAATAGAGAAGACAGAAATAGACAAAGAAAGAGAGAGAAAAAGAGAGAAAAGATAGAAAGAGTCAAGAAAGAGAGAGTAAAAGAAAGAGAGGAAAGATAGAAATAGAATGAGAGAAGATAGAAATAGAAAGATAGAAGATAGAAAAGATAGAAAGAGACAGAAACAGAAAAGAGAGAGAAAGTCAGAGAAACAGAGAAAAGAGAGAGAGACAGAAATAGAGAAAAGACAGAAAAAGTCAGAAATAGAAAAAGGACAGAAAGAGAGAGAAAAAGATGAGGGGAAGAAGTGCAGGGAAAGAACAGAGACACAAAGAAATTGCAGGCACCAAAGAGACAGACAGAAAGCCAGTGAGAAAGGCACAGAGAATCACAGAGAGATTGAGAGAGAAGACAGAGAAAGCCATTGAGACAGAAAGACACACAATCACTCAGAGAGAAAGAGAAACACAAAGTGAGGGAGAGAGAGAGAGAGAGGGAGAAAAACAGAGATAGAGAGATTGAGGAACAGAGAGAGGGAGAGAAACAGAGACAGAAACACAAAGTGAGGGAGAGCGATTGAGAAATTGAGAGAGTGAGAGCGATTGAGTGGGAGAGCGATTGAGTGGGAGAGCGATTGAGTGGGAGAGAGATTGAGTGGGAGAGCGATTGAGTGGGAGAGCGATTGAGTGGGAGAGCGATTGAGTGGGAGAGCGATTGAGTGGGAGAGAGATTGAGTGGGAGAGAGATTGAGTGGGAGAGCGATTGAGTGGGAGAGCGATTGAGTGGGAGAGAGATTGAGTGGGAGAGGGATTCCGTGAGAGAGGGATTCCGTGAGAGAGAGATTCAGTGCGAGAGAGATTCAGTGCGAGAGAGATTCAGTGTGAGAGTGATTCAGTGCGAGAGAGATTCAGCGAGAGAGAGATTCAGCGGAAGAGAGATTCAGCGAGAGAGATTCTGTGCGAGAGAGATTCAGTGCGAGAGAGCGATTCAGCGAGAGAGATTGAGTGAGAGAGCGATTCAGTGCGAGAGAGATTGAGTGAGAGAGAGATTCAGTGAGAGAGAGATTGAGTGAGAGATTGAGTGAGAGAGGGATTGAGTGCGAGAGGGATTGAGTGTGAGAGGGATTGAGTGAGAGAGAGATTGAGTGAGAGAGAGATTGAGTGAGGGAGGAATTGAGTGCGAGAGGGATTCAGTGCGAGAGATATTCAGTGAGATAGAGATTCAGTGAGAGAGATTCAGTGAGTGAAAGAGACTGAGTTAGAAGGAGGGAGAAAGGCAGAGAGTGATAGAACAGGTGTGATACTCACCATCCCACACCATCTGCGTTCCATTGTTGGACTATTAACACCATCCCTTCATCAGCTCATCCATGGCGAAAAGATCCTGGAGAGGGGCATTGGGGTGGGATTTGGATAAAAGCGTCAGGACTGGGACAGAGAGAGTGGGGGATTCAGAATGGACTCTCTCTCACACACACACTGTAATCAGTTCCAATTCACCTGGCCACAGAGACACAAAAACTCACCATCACAAACCAGCCGTAAGGAAAGAAAGAATGGAGGCTGATGTTGTCCTAATATATCCCAGAACGTGTCACTCAAAACAGACAGTCCACCCAAAATACAGCTTATCCAACCAGCTTTCAGCTTCCTCCATCAGGACACTCCCTCCCAGGTATGGGACAGTCCAACGTGAGTCTCTGTGTGAACAGGGAATTGGGGAGAGAGGGATATTCCAGCCATATCCCAAATGGACCATTCCAGACAGAAACCTGTCTGTCTGTCTCTCTCTTTCTCTCTCTCCCTCCCCCAAAAATCTCATTAACAGAGCAGAAAAACTGCTGTAATTTAAAACCTGGTGGGCTGGTTTGGATCATGGCCATTTAACGCTAATTGCATTAAATGTCTTTCACTATTCATCTCCAGTTTAAAGAAAGTTCAGAAAATGACTCACTGCAATTACCTTGAAATTATAACGAAGAGATTTTGCTGGAGAGGCCGGTTTGACTGTAGTATAAACAGGCAGTTTTTATTCGGTTTTTCAATTCCACTGTGTGACAAAGACTGAAACTAGAGCCAGGTTAATGGTGCAGCGAAGAGAACTTTAACAACTGGTGACATTTCACACAACAATTCTGACCCATATTTACAGTTATATTTGTCAATAATTATTTGCACTGTATTTGATGCTGCTGTATTTATGTATTAGCCTGTAATCAATCGAAAAAAAAAACCTTCTTAACATTCACCAGTTTAATGTTACAAGGATTTACAAAGCTGGGAAATGGCCATTGATCACAAATGGTATTAAACATCTTCCACTTTTCACCTCCAGTTTATATAAAGTTCAGCAATAAAGACCTCTACATTCTGACAAAGAGTTTTTGCTGCTGCAATAAAGTGTCACTTGTTTCCATTTGCTTCCTTACTGTTTCTATCCTCTGTTCTCCTGGGGGATTCAAAGGGATTTTTGTTCATTGTTTGTCCAAATTCAGGAGGTTCCAGCTCCTCTGCAGCTGCTGTCCTGGAGAAATTAATTGCATTCAAAATTTTCCATCGTTTTTAAGACATGAGGCGAGAATGTTTACACTAGCAGAGGGTGAAACAAATAGGCAGGGAGTTATTATGGTCTGGAATTCAATGTCTGACAGGTTTCTGAAAGCAGATTCAATATTAACTTTCAAAAGACAATTGGAGTAAAATTTCAACTACTCTTAGTTGTAGTAGAGAAGATACCAGCTTAGAAAGAGAAGTGAGAGAGAGAGATGTCATAACGTAGGTGATCAAGACCTCAACACAACTTATAGTGAGAGTTTTTATTTATTTATGTTTGAGATTTATTTGATCCTGTTGTTTTATTTATACATTACCTTTCATTACTCAATATAACTTTCCCATCAGGAACGAGTTTCATGTTACAAGTGTTCACATAGTAGAAAAAGAGCCATTTTACAAAAGTTGCATTGAAAATATTTTATTCTGCATCGCAAGTTTACAATAAAGTAAATTCCTCAGATTTGTGGAAACTTTCAAGCTCAGCGAGAGATTCTCCCATCAGTAATGGCTCAGCATCTCCATCTGCTGGTGGCCCTATCTCACTGCAGTTACTGTCACCATCTCCATCTGCTGGTGTCCCTGTCTCACTGAAGTTACTGTCCCCCTCTCACCATCTCCACCTACTGGTGGCCGTGTCTCACTGCAGTTACTGTCACCATCTCCATCTGCTGGTGTCCCTGTCTCACTGCAGTAACTGTCCCCTCTCACCATCTCCATCTGCTGGTGTCCCTGTCTCATTGCAGTTACTGTCCCCTTCTCACCATCTGCTGGTGTCCCTGCCTCATGCAGTTACTGTCCCTCTCTCACAATCTCCATCTGCTGGTGTCCCTGTCTTACTGCAGCTACTGTCCCTCTCTCACCATTTCCATCTGCTGGTGTCCCTGCCTCACTGCAGTTGCTGTTCCTCTCTCAGCATCTCCATCTGTTGGTGTCCCTGCCTCACTGCAGTTACTGCCCCCTCTCTCACCATCGCAATCTGCTGGTATCCCTGTCTCACTGCAGTTACTGTCCCACCTCACCATCTCCATATGCTGGTGTCCCTGCCTCACTGCAGTTGCTGTTCCTCTCTCAGCATCTCCATCTGCTGGTGTCCCTGCCTCACTGCAGTTACTGCCCCCTTCTCACCATCTGCTGGTGTCCCTGCCTCATGCAGTTACTGGTCCTCTCTCACAATCTCCATCTGCTGGTGTCCCTGTCTTACTGCAGCTACTGTCCCTCTCTCACCATTTCCATCTGCTGGTGTGCCTGCCTCACTGCAGTTGCTGTTCCTCTCTCAGCATCTCCATCTGCTGGTGTCCCTGCCTCACTGCAGTTACTGCCCCCTCTCTCACCATCGCAATCTGCTGGTATCCCTGTCTCACTGCAGTTACTGTCCCACCTCACCATCTCCATATGCTGGTGTCCCTGCCTCACTGCAGTTGCTGTTCCTCTCTCAGCATCTCCATCTGCTGGTGTCCCTGCCTCACTGCAGTTACTGCCCCCTCTCTCACCATCGCCATCTGCTGGTGTCCCAGTCTTACTGCAGCTACTGTCCCTCTCTCACCATTTCCATCTGCTGGTGGCCCTGCCACAGTGCAATTGTTGTTCCTCGCTCACCATCTCCATCTGCTGGTGTCCCTGCCTCACTGCAGTTACTGCCCCTCTCTCACCATCGCCATTTGCTATTGTCCTTGTCTCACTGCAGCTAATGGCCCACTCTCACCATCGCCATCTGCTAGTGACCCTGCCTCACTGCAATTACTGTCCCACCTCACCATCTCCATCTGCTGGTGGCCCTGCCTCACTGCAGTTACTGTCCCTCTCTCACCATCTCCATCTGCTGGTGTCCCTGTCTTACTGCAGCTACTGCCCCTCTCTCACCATTTCCATCTGCTGGTCGCCCTGCTTCATTGCAGTTGCTGTTCCTCTCTCACCATCCCCATCTGCTGGTGTCCCTACCTCACTGCAGTTACTGGCCCTCTCTCACCATCTCCATCTGCTGGTGTCCCTGTCTCACTGCAGTTACTGTTCCCCTCTCACCATCTCCATCTACTGGTGGCCCTGTCTCACTGCAGTTACTGTCACCATCTCCCACTGCTGGTGTCCCTGTCTCACTGCAGTAACTGACCCTCTCACCATCCCCATCTGCTGGTGTTCCTGCCTCACTGCATTTACTGCTCCGCTCTCACCATCTCCATCTGCTGGTGTCCCTGTCTCACTGCAGCTAATGGCCCACTCTCACCATCGCCATCTGCTGGTGTCCCTGTCTCACCGCAGTTAATGTCCCCCCTCACCATCTCCATCTGCTGGTGTCCCTGCCTCACTGCAGTTACTGCCCCTCTCGCCACCTCGCAATCACTGCGATTTGCAGCATTGTCCACTGGCTGCGGTTGTTGACAACGTGACCACACGGTGGCGCTGTACCGACACATGCGCAAATGTACACTGTTCCAGTTCAACCTCATGGTCTGCCACGTTCAGGCAACTGCCAGGACTAAAGATGGCGCCGGTCAAATAATCACAAACGCGGGTGGAGGGTGGGTGGTGGAGAGGGGGTCGGGGGGAGGGGGAATGGGATTCAGTTCCAGGGTTTGAAACCCTTCACCTCTTTCTATGATTTCACTAATTTAACAATGAGATTGAGAGGGTATTTAACCCCCTTCTTCAGCTCCTGTCTGAATTTAGTCTGGGTCACAATGTAAATACATGTGTTGGTGCAGGAACTGAGAATCTGCAGCATCTTTGTTGTTTGATCTGCGATATAGTGAGGGTCATTGAAGGAGGAAACATACTGAATACCTGCAATTCGCCTATAAACGCTATACACAACCCGGGTCACCCATAACAGTATAAAACTGCCGGATATACTGAAGAGTAAAATAATTGATTTCCTGCGATTCTCCATCTCTGGGTCCTTGTGCTTCTCTGCATTGATGTGGCGCCGGAATCCCCTGCGGACTTTACTGGAGAATAAAATCCGTCTGACAGTCAGAACATTGAGCAGCAAAATCAGAAAGACTGGGACACAAGGTGTTACAATGAGGTCAAACATTTCAAATGCCCCCCATATGGGAGAAGTAAAGAAGCTCAGTTTATAAACACAACCTATGGGAACATTATCAATAATGTAAAGCCGTTGCTGTGTAAAGTACCAGGGGAGAGACTCTGAACAGCCCAGCACACTCACTGTTCCAACAAGCACAGCCGCTGTTTTCTCACTGCAATATTTTGTTTTCAGCTTCTCACAACAAATGGCCACAAATCGATCAAAGGTGAAAATGACTGTGAGCCAGACGGAAACAACTGTGGATGCAGCAAGCAGAATGCCAAGGAGAGAACACACAGGAGTAAATCTCAGGAATGAATATGGGAAATAAATTACAACAATACAGTACAATATGGGTTCAGTGATAACGACCAGGAGATCAGACACTGCCATTCCCACCAGGTAGACAGTGATACATTTGGAGAGACCGCACTTTCCTCGGGACAGGATCACAATCGCCACCAAGTTAACTGGAAGAGAGAGAGAGAAAAGGAAGCAGAGAAATTACTGATCAGACCTGGAGGCAAAGCAGCAGTTTGACAGGATCTGGGCTGGAATTTCCAGCTTTGTTGCTGCATCGAGCAGTGAAAACTGATTCATTGACCTGGGCAGTGCTTTGTCACAGTGAAATATTTGAAAACACAGTTATTAATAATGAATCGTGAAATTGATGCAGAAAGTGAATAAATTCAGCACCGGATCTACTGAGTGAGGATGCAGTGTCAGTGGGGAAATGAGAAGGGGTTTTACAGAAATGGAATCCAATGGTTTAATTGGGAATTTGTCTCCAGACTGTTGGTTGGGAAGGTTTGGGGAGAGCGGGATGTGTAGCTGGTTTATTGTTCTGAGTTCAGGGAACCGATAGGGACTATTACCAAATTGGAAAAGGCTGAAAGCTGGAGCGCTGAGTCTGAGGATCAGACATGATCTAGAATGGCGGAGCAGGCTCGAATACAGCTCAATTCATACATTCAAACAATAATCCCTGTAGTTGTTGGTGTTGGAGAACAGTTCATTGTTTATGCAATATAGTCAATATATTTAGTCTGTACAGGCAATTAAATATAAATTTAAATATATTTCTGATATCAGAGTCGCTGTTTATTGACTTCAGTAGTCACAGAGATTGTAAAGTGTAGTATTTAAATAATGAATTACCATCAGTGAAGAACTGATTCTGTTCTGTTTATTCCATCACTAAGTAAGGAATAGGAACTTTCTACGAAACAAAAAGAGGACCTGACAGAAATCAAAACAGAGGATCAAGTTCAACAGGAAAATGAACACAATCTGACAACAGCCAACTTCAACTCACTGTTTCTCTCACTAATTGTTCTGGACATTCCAGCACTTTTTGATAGTGAATTATTTACACTGTTGCTTCTTTCTCTTTTTCTTTACTTCTGCTTATCTCTTTCCCTCGGTTTCGTTCTCCCTTCTCCTTTTCTCCTTCCCTATCTCTCTGGAACACTCACTACTGCAAACAGCTACTTAATGCCACTTTTCACGTATGATTTATTCCTAACATTCTGCGTCTGTGTTCTGTTCACCAGCCGCAGGTTCAATGATTCTATTCCAAGAGTCAGTTTGTTCAATGGTGAAACCTCTGTGAATAATTTAATGCATCTACAGAACATTCAAGTCTCCACCTGTTCACCTGCACTCTTCACTTCATCTGCAATACATGGAATAAACAGGATCGAAAGCTTCTTCCAGACAAACCTCACAATCATTGAAATTCCTTCTCCTGGAATTATAAAGTAATCTGTTAGAATGTGGGATTGTTTAATTAATAAAACACCAACATCAGCACTGCAGCTGATAATCTACAGATAAATGGAAAGACTCTTGATTCCAACTGACAGTGTCAAAACTAGTAAAACATCACATCATTTTTTTCTATTTTACAGTGTAGTCCAGTGACAGTCAAGGTCCACAGTGAAGCAGAGAAGGAGAAGTGAAAGTGTCAGCAGCAAACTCAGTTCAGTAGCCAGACTTCTGAAGCAGTGTCAGACACACACAGAATGAAATAATATTTGAAAACAGTGATGATCAATAACTACATTGAAATCCCAATTAAACAGAACCATGTTATTGGGGAGGGAGGACATTGTTCTGTCCCCTTGTAACACTGAGATTGTGAGATATTCCATTATCAATCACTGAAAAAAAAATCATAATAATATTCCAGGACCGGTTGGATCCACATCATGAAACTGTTAAAATCTCCTGATGATCTGATTATTGATCCTAACTGAAACATCTCATTCCAATACATACAATACATAGAATAATCCAGTATCCATGCCACAGTTACTTAAAACAATACCATTAAATACATAATGTAGTTCCTGCAAGAATGAAAGAGCAGACAATGAAGAGATTCCATCAGTAAATTGCTGGGAAATAACAGGTGGCTGTTTAACACACACAGTGAGAAATAATACCCAGTACAGCAGCACAGTTAACATTGATTTATAGCATTAACAGCTGAGATACTGCTTACCAGGAACTCCAATTGCTGCAATTACAGGATAATAAAGGCGTTCTAAATGAAACATTACTGAATGTCCCATTTCGATGAGAAGCAGAGACTTCGATTAGCCTGGAATCCACAGCTCCAGCAGGCACTCTGAGCTGATCCATTCTAATGGGTCTGATTTATACAGGGGATAAGTCTCCACTGACACGGATATACCCCTGATCATTGCTATTAGTTACACTCACCTGAACAAACACATTACATCAGCAGCTTTGACTCTGATGTAAATAATGTGGTGGATAAAACACAATACTTTCAATGTCAATGACATTTTCTGAGTAAGAACTGTCTCAGAATAAACCTGAAATCTGTACTCACACTGGATGGATGGCAATTATGAGAGGTGTTATTTACATTTTCCATATTATTGTATTGACCTTGTTCACTCCTGGCATTTCTATTATAAAAGTAACTGATCTGTCTGCAGTGGACACTGAATCCAGGGACAAAAGCAATCCCGTTTCACTCTGTTCCTGCCTTTTTCCAGTTATAATGTGAACTTAGAGGATCTGATTCGAGACCATTTCCAGGGCTACAGCCTAAAAGCTACTGTGAGTGTTATTAGAAAAAAAAACACTGTATATAATCATGAAGGAGGCAGCCGCAAAGTGATAATACCACTGCTTAAGTAATCTAGAGGCCCAACCTAATGGCCTGAGGACAGGGGTTCAAATCCCACCATGGCAGCTGCATAAAATAGAGGGAGCTCCCTCTCTACTTATAAAGTGGAGGGAACACCCTCTGAATATATAAAGTGGAGGGAGCTCCCACTCTACGTATAAAGTGGAGGGAACACCCTCTGTATCTCTAAAGTGGAGGGAGCTCCCTCTCTACTTATAAATTGGAGGGAACATCCTCTGTATATATAAAGTGGAGGGAGCTCCCACTCTACGTATAAAGTGGAGGGAACACCCTCTGTATATATAAAGTGGAGGGAGCTCCCACTCTACGTATAAAATGAATAGAGCCCCCTCTCTATGTATAAACTGGATGGAGCTCCCTCTCTATATAAAAGTGGAGGGAGCTCCCTCTGTATATAAAAGTGGAGGGAGCTCCCTCTCCATGTATAAAGTGGATGGAGCTCCCTCTCTATGTTTAAAATGAAGAGAGCCCCCTCTTTATGTATAAAGTGGAGGGAGCTCCCTCTCTCTGTATAAACTGGATGGAGCTCCCTCTCTCTGTAAAAGTGGAGGGAGCTCCCTCTCTATGTATAAATTAGTCGGAGCTCCCCCTCCACGTACAAAGTGGAGGGAGCTCCCTCGCTACGTATAGAGTGGAGGGAGCTCCCTCTCTATGTATAAAGTGGAGGGAGCTCCCTCTCTATGTATAAAGTGGAGGGAGCTCCCTTTGTACGTATAATGTGGAGAGAGCACCCTCTCTATGTATAAATTAGTGGCAGCTCCTCCTCTATGTATAAAGTGGAGGGAGCTCCTTCACTACGTGTAGTGTGCAGGGAGCTCCCTCTCTACGTATAATGTGAAGGGAACACCCTCTCTATGAAGAAAGTGGAGGGAGCTCGCTCTCTATGGATAAAGTGGAGGGAGCTCCCTCTGTGCGTATAATGTAGAGGGAGCACCCTCTCTATGTATAAAGTGGAGGGAGCTTCCCCTCAACGTATAAAGTGGAGGGAGCTACCTCTCGACATATAAAGTGGAGAGCGATTAAAGCCAAAGGAGAGTGGGAAATGTAAACAAATGGAGAAATGGAGAGAGGGGCGAAATGAAAGACAGTGAGAGACAGAAGAGATAGTTAAGTGAGAGTTTGACAGAACCCCAGTAACAATCGCCATTGTTTGACAAGGCCGGTATTGAGGATTTAGTGCGAGTGTTTTCGAACTGAGTGTTGGCTCAGTGTTTCATATTTTCAAACTGCAGGGACATTTATTGTTGTTGAAAATATATTATCAAAAATTGACAAACTTTAGAAGCAGGGGGAAAGGGAGACAGGGTGTGAGGGGACCTTGACAGAACCTTAGTAACAATCCCCATTATCTGCCCAGTCCAGTATTGGGGGTTTAGTGTGAGAGTTTAGGGGGTGAGTGATGAACAGTGTTTGATGTTTTCAAACTGCAGTGACGTACCCAGCAAGGGCAAGAATTGCAGGTTCAAAATTAACCAATAAATGGATTAAAACATTTCTGTCCAAGGAGAGATAGAGGGAGAGATGGTGTGAGAGAGGCATAGGCACAGTCATGGACTGAGGCAGAGAAAGAGGGAGAAGGAGATAGAGGGAGAGATAGAGATGGAGACAGACAGACATGAGAGGGAGTGACAGATAGAGGATGAGACAAGATGTAACAGTCAGTAACAATCCACATTATCTGCCCAGTCCAGTTTTTGGAGTTTAGTGTGAGTGTTTTACGGGTGAGTGTTGGATCAGTGTTTGATATTTTCAAACTGCAGTGATCTTCCCAACAAGGCAAGTATGGAATAGAAGAGCAGGGAGGTTATGCTGGAACTGTATAACTCATTGGTTAGACCACAACTTGAGTACTGTGTGCAGTTCTGGTCACCTCATTACAGAAAGGATGTAATTGCACTAGAGAGGGTACAGAGGAGATTTACGAGGATGTTGCTCGAACTGGAAAAATGCAGCGATGAGGAAAGATTGGATAGGCTGGGGTTGTTCTCCTTGGAACAGAAAAGGCTGAGGGAAGATCTGATTGAAATGTGAAGGGCTTGGATAGAGTGGAGGTGAATGGTCTATTCACCCTGGCAGAGCGGTCAGTGACGAGGGGGCACAGACTTAAAGTGATTGGTAGAAAGATTAGAGGGGATATAAGGAAAATGTTTTTCACCCAGAGGGTGGTGGGCATCTGGAACACACGGCCTGAAAGAGTAGTTGAGGAAGAACACCTCAACTCATTCTGAAGGAGTCTGGATATGCACCTCAAGTACCGTAACCTACAGGGCTACGGACCAAATGGTGGCAGGTGGGATTAGAATAGGTGGATCGTTTTTCGGCCGGCACGGTCATGATGGGCCAAGTGCCTTAAATTTTCTGTGATTCTAAAGGAAAGAGTTACTGGTTCAAAATTAACCATGAAATGCCTGAAAGCATTGCTGTCCTGGGACAGAGAGGAAGGGAGGGATGAAAAGAGAGAGACAGAGAGAGAGGCAGAGAAAGAGGGAGACAGAGAGAGAGGGAGACACAGACAGATAGAGAGGGGTGACAGTGAAAGAGGGAGAGGGAGAAACAGAGACAGAGAAGGAGGGAAAGACAGAAATAGGGGAGATAGAGACAGGGGAGGCAGAGGGGAGGGAAATTCAGACAGAGAGTGCGTGGCAGAGAAACAGATAGAGGGAGTGGCAGAGGGAGAGATATGGCGGGACAGAGGGCGAGGGAAAGGCAGACAGAGGGACAGATGGAGATGGAGAAAGAGATAGAGAGAGAACGATTGGGAGAGAGAGAGATTGGGAAAGACAGGGGTAGAGGGAGAGACCGAGACAAAGAGAGAGAGGGGAGAAATAGGGATTGGCAGAGAGAGGGACAGCGAATGAAGGAGAGACCAAGAGAGAGCGAGGCAGAGCGAGAGAGATGGCGGGTGGGACAGAGAGAAGGACAGAGGGAGAGACAGAGAGAGATGGGGCGACCGAGAAGGAGAGACAGGGCAACGAGAGAGAGAGAGAGAAAGAGAGTAAAGATAGAAACATAGAGAGACAGAGACAGAGAGTGGGGAGACTACAGCAGCAACTTTAGGTCTGTTATTTGAATTTTGGTGGTGGAAAACATCTAGAAAAAACAATTTGGATAAACATCAATAGTCACATGGACAAATGTGAGTTCATTAAGGAAAGGCAGCATGGATTTTTTAAGGAAAAATCATGTTTAACTAACTGGCTGGAATTTTTTGAAGAGGTAACTGAGAGGGTTGATGAGGGCAAGGTTGTTGATGTGGTGTACATGGATTTTGAAAATGCGTTTGATACAGTGCCACACAACAGACTTGTGAGCAAACCTGTAGCTCATAGAATAAATACTACGGTAGCAACATGGATACGGAATTGGCTGGGTGACAGGAAACAAAGAGTAGTGATTAATGGATGTTTTTCAGGCTGGAGGAAGGTTTGTAGTGGAGTTCCACAGGGGTCAGTGTTGGGACCCTTGAGTTTCTTGATATATATTAATGACCGAGACCTCGGTGTACAGGGTACAATTTCAAAGTTTGCAGATGATACGAAACTTGGAAGCATTGTGAACTGTGATGACGATGGTGACGAACTTCAAAAGGACAGAGACAAGTTGGTGGAATGGGCAGGCAGGTGGCAGATGAAGTTCAATGCATAGAAATGTGAAGTGATTCATTTTGGTTGGAAGAACATGGAGTGACAATATAGAAAAAAGTGAACAATTCTAAAGGGGGAGTAGGAGCAGAGGGATCTGGGTGTATATGCGCAGAAGTCATTAAAAGTGGTAGGACAGGTTGAGAGAGCGATTAATAAAGCATACAGTATCCTGGGATTTATTAATAGGGGCATAGAGTACAAGAGCAAGGAGGTTATGTAGAATTTGTATCAGACACTAGTTCATCCTCAGCACGAGGATTGCGCCCATTTCTGAGTGCCACAGTTTAGGAAAGATGTGAGGGCACTGGACAGAGTACAGAAGAGATTCACGAGAATGGTTTCAGGGATGATGAATTTCAGTTATGAAGATAGATTGGAGAAGTTAGGAATGTTTTCCTTGGAGAAGAGAAGGCTGAGAGTTGATTTGATAGAGGTATTCAACATCGTGAGGGATCTGGACAGAGTAGATCGGGAGAAACTGATCCCACTTGTAAAAGGATCGAGAACGAGATGACACAGACAGAAAATATTTGGTAAGAGAAGCAAAGGTGACATGGGGAAAAACTTTTTCCTGCAGTGAGTGGTTAATGTCTGGAATGCGCTGCCTGAGAACGTGGTGGAGGCAACTTTAATTGAAGCATTCACAGGGGAATTAGACAGTGACATGAAAAGGGAGAATGTGCAGGGTTATGAAGAGAAGGTGGTGTAATGGAACTGAGAGCATTGCACTCTCGGAAAACCAGTGCAGACAAGATGGCCCGAATGGCCTCCTCAAGCACTGCAACAACTCTGAGACAGAGGCAGAGAAAGAGCGAGGGGGGAGACAGAGAGAGAGGCAGAGGGAGAGAGAGCATGTGAGAGAAGCAGAGACAGAGAAGGTGAAACAGAGAGAGGGACAGGCAGCGGCAAAATGAGAGAAGGAGAAGCAGAGAGAGACAGAGAGAGACAGACAGACAGAGAGAGACAGAGAGAGACAAGAGACATAGAGAGAGAAGGGAGACAGAGAGAGCGGAAGAGAGAGAAAGAGAGAGAGGGAGAATGACAGATAGGGACGGAGAGAAGGAGACAGCGTGGGAGGGAGAGATGATCTGAGAGAAAAACAGAGTAAAGTATTCAGACAGAATAAGAGTGACAGAAAGAGGGAGAGACAGTGACAGAGAGAGGGTCAAAGAGAGACAGAGACAGAAAGAGAGAAGGAGAGGCAGTGAAAGGGAGAGGGAGAAAGGGAGAGGGAGAAAGAGAGAGAGAGATCACGTGGTGGAGATACACGAATAAGAGAACCACACAGAGACACTCCCTGCGGAGATACTATAATAACAGACCCACTCAATCACTCTCCTTTGTGGAGATACTATGATAACAGACCCACTCAGAGACCCTCTCTCTGGAGATACTATAATAACAGACCCACTCGGTGACTCTCCCTGTCGAGATGCGATAATAACAGATCCACTCAGAGATTCTCCTTGTGGAGATTCTATAATAACAGACCCACTCAGTGACTATCCCTTTGGAGATGTTATAATAACAGACCGACTCAGAGACCCTCTCTGTTCAGATACTGAAATAACACACACAATCATGTACTCTCCCTGTAGCTATACTGTAATATCAGACCCACTCAGTGACTCTCCCTGTGGACATGCTACAGCAACAGACCCACTCAATGATTGTCCCAGTTGAGATAATATAATTACAGACCGACACAGTGACTCTCCCTGTGGACACGCTACAACAACAGAGCCACTCAGTGACTCTCCCTGTGGACATGCTACAACAACAGACCCACTCAGTGACTCTCCCGTGGAGATACTATAATAACAGACCAACTCAGTGACTCCCCCACTGGAGATACTATAATAACAGAATCACTCAGAGACTCTCCCTGTGTAGATAATACAAAAGCAGACCCACTCAGTGGCTCACCCTGTGGAGGTACAATATGAACAGACCGACTCAGGGACTCTTCCTGTGCAGATACAACAGAAACAGACCCACTCAGTGGCTCTCCCTGTGCAGATACTACAGAAACAGATTCACTCAGTGACTCTCCCTGTGGAGCTACTATAACAACAGACACACTCACTGACTCGCCCACTTGAGATACTCAAATAGCAGCCGCACTCAGTGACTCTCCCTGTGGAGATACTATAATAACAGGCAGACTCAGTGACTCTCCCTGTGGAGACACTGCAATTTCAGATCCACTCACTGACTCTCCCTGTGGTGACATTATAAGAACAGACCCACTCAATGATTGTCCCAGTTGAGACACTAGAATTATAGACAGACACAGTGAATCTCCCTGTGGAGATGCAATAATAACAGACACACTTAGTGACTCTCCCTGTGGAGTTGCTGCAACACCAGACCCACTCAGAGACTCTCCCTTTGGAGATACTCGAAATGCAGACACAATCATTCGCCCTCCCTGTGGAGATACTCTAATAATAGATCCACTCAGAGACTCTCCTTGTGGAGATACTATTGGAACAGACCGAATCAGTGGCACTCCTTGTGGAGATACTGTAATTTCAGATCCACTCACTGGCTCTCCCTGTGGTGATAGTGCAAGAACAGACCCACTCAATGATCGTCCCAGTTGAGATACTATAATTACAGACAGACAAAGTGACTCTCTCTGCGGAAATACTATAATAACGGACCAACTCAGTGACTCTCCTTGGAGATACTATAATAACAGACCCAGTCAGTGATTCTCCCTGTGCAGATACTGTAATAACGGACATAATCATTCACTCTCCCAGTGGAGATACTGTAATACCAGAGACACTAGTGACTCTCCCACGGGAGATACTATAATAACAGACACACTCAGTGACACTCCCTGTGTTGAAACTATCATAACAGACTCACTCAGTTTCTCTCCCTGTGGAGACAATATAAAAATAGACCCAGTCAGTGACTCTCCCTGCGGAGATATTATATTAACAGACCCACTCAGTGACTCTCCCTGTGGTAATACTGCAACAACCGACCCACTCAGTGGCTCTCCCTGTGGAGAAACTATAATAACAGACAGACTCAGTGACAGTCCCTGTGGAGATACTCCAACAACAGACCCATTCAAGTGACTCTCTCTCTGGAGATACTATAATAACAGACCGCCTCAGTGACTCTCCTTGTGGAGATACTATAATAACAGACCCACTTCGTGACTCTCACTGTGCAGATACTGCAACAACAGACCCACTCAGTGACTCTCCCTGTGGACATGCTACAACAGCAGACACACTCAATGACTCCCCTTGTGGAGATACTATAACAACAGACCAACTCAGTGACGCTCCATGTGCAGATACTATAATAACAGACCAACTCAGTGACTCCCCAACTGGAGATACTATAATAACAGACACACTCAGAGACTCTCCCACTGGAGATACTATAATAACACACCCACTCCCTGCGGAGATACTATAAGAAGAGAACCACTCAGTCACTCTCCCTGTGAAGATACTATGGTAACAGACCCACACAGTGACACTCCATGTGGCGATACTAGAGGAACAGACCTACTCAGTGACTCTCCCTGATGCGATACAACAATAAAAGGCACACTCAGTGAATGTCCCTGTGGAGATACTATAATAACAGACCCACTCAGTGACACTCTCCATGTGGAGGTACAATAATAACTGAGCCACTCAGTGACTCTCCCTGTGGAGATACTATAACAACAGAACCTCTCAGTCACTCTCCTTGTGGAGACACTATAATAACAGACCCACTCACTGAGTCTCCCTGTGGAGATATTATAATAACAGACCCACTCAGCGACTCTCCCTGTGGAGGTATGATAATCGACCCACTCAGTGAATCTCCCAGTGGAGATATTACAATAACAGACCCATTCAGTTACTCTCAAAGATGAGATACTATGATAACACACCCACTCAGTGACACTCCCTGTGGTGAAACTATAATAACAGACTCACACAGTTTCTCTCCCTGTGGAGATACTATAAAAATAAACCCACTCAGTGACTCTCCCTGCGGAGATATTATATTAACAGAACAACTCAGTGACTCTCCCTGTGGTAATACTGCAACAACCGACCCACTCAGTGACACTCCCTGTGGAGAAACTATAATAACAGACAGACTCAGTGACAGTCCCTGTGGAGATACTCCAACAACAGACCCACTCAGTGACTCTCTCTCTGGAGATACTATAATAACAGACCACCTCAGTGATTCTCCTTGTGGAGATACTATAATAACAGACCCACTTCGTGACTCTCACTGTGCAGACATTCCAACAACAGACCCACTCAGTGACTCTCCCTGTGGACATGCTACAACAGCAGACACACTCAATGACTCCCCTTGTGGAGATACTATAACAACAGACCAACTCAGTGACTCTCCATGTGCAGATACTATAATAACAGAACACCTCAGTGACTCCCCAACTGGAGATACTATAATAACAGACACACTCAGAGACTCTCCCACTGGAGATACCTTAATAACACACCCACTCACTGACTATCCCTGCGGAGATACTATAAGAAGAGAACCACTCAGTCACTCTCCCTGTGAAGATACTATGATAATAGACCCACACAGTGACACTCCCTGTGACGATACTAGAATAACAGACCCACTCAGTGACTCTCCCTGTGGAGTTACTATAACAACAGAACCTCTCAGTCACTCTCCTTGTGGAGACACTATAATAACAGACCCACTCACTGAGTCTCCCTGTGGAGATATTATAATAACAGACCCACTCAGCGACTCTCCCTGTGGAGATATGATAAAAGACCCACTCAGTGACTCTCCCAGTGGAGCTATTACAATAACAGACCCATTCAGTTACTCTCAAAGAGGAGATACTATAATAACACAACTACTCACTGACATTCCCTTTGGAGATACTATAATAACAGCCCCTCTCAGTGACTCTCCCTGTGCAGTTACTATAATAACAGACCCACACAGTGAGTCTCCCTGTGCAGTTACTATAATAATTGACCAACTCAGTGACACTCTCCAAGTGGAGGTACAATAATAACAGACCCACTCAGTGACTCTCCATGGGAAATACTATAATAACAGACCCACTCAGTGAATGTCCCAGTGCAGATACAATGATAACTGAGCAACTCAGTGACTCTACCTGTGGAGATACTATAACAACAGAACCTCTCAGTCACTCTCCCTGTGGAGATACTATAATAACAGACCCACACAGTGAGTCTCCCTGTGGAGATACTATAAAAGCAGACAACTCAGTGAATGTCCCAGTGCAGACACTGTGATAACTGAGCCACTCACTGACTCGCCCTGTGGAGATACTATAACAACAGAACCTCTCAGTCACTCTCCCTGTGGAGATACTATAATAACAGACCAACTCCGTGAGTCTCCCTGTGGACATACTATAATAACAGACACACTCAGTGACTCTCCCTGTGGACATACGATAATAACAGACACACTCAGTGACTCTCCCTGTGGAGATACTATAATCAGGGACCGACTCAGTGACTCTCCTTGTGGAGATACGACAATAACAGACCCACTCACTGACTATCCCTGTGGAGAAACTAAAATGACAGACCCACTCAGTGACTCTCCCTTTGGAGATACTGCAATAACAGACCCACTCAGTGAATCTCCCAGTGGAGATATTACAATAAAAGACCCATTCAGTTACTCTCAAAATGAGATACTATAATAACACACCCACTCAGTGACACTCCCTTTCGAGATACTATAATAACAGCACCTCTCAGTGACTCTCCCTGTGCAGTTACTATAGTAACAGACCAACTCAGTGACTCTCCATGTGGAGGTACAATAATAACAGACCCAATCAGTGACTCTCCATGTGTAGATACAATAATAACAGACCCACTCAGTGACACTCCCTGTGGTGATACTATAATAACAGACCCACTCAGTGACTCTCCCTGTGAGATACTATAATAACAGACCCACTCAGTGACTCTCCCTTTGGAGATACCATAATAAGGGACCCACTCAGTCACTCTTCCTGTGGAGATACTATAATAATGGACCCACTCAGTGACTCTCCCTGTGGAGATTCTATAATAAGGGACCCACTCAGTGACTCGCCCTAAGGAGAAATTATAATAACAGACCGACTGAGTGACTATCCTTGCGGAGATACTATGATAACAGACCCACTCAATGACTCTCCCTGTGGAGCTACTGAAAGAACAGACCCACTCAGTGACTCACCCTGTGGAGATACTATAATAACATACCTACTCAGTGACTCTCCCAGTGGTGATACAATAATAGAAGGCACACTCAGTGAATGCCCCTGTGGAGATACTATAATAACAGACCCACTCAGTGACTACCACGAGGAGATTCCATAATAACAGACCCACTCAGTGACAGTCCCTGTGGAGATATTATAATAACAGACCCACTCAGTGACTCTCCCTGTGGAGTTACTATAACAACAGAACCTCTCAGTCACTCTCCTTGTGGAGACACTATAATAACAGACCCACTCACTGAGTCTCCCTGTGGAGATATTATAATAAGAGACCCACTCAGCGACTCTCCCTGTGGAGATATGATAAAAGACCCACTCAGTGACTCTCCCAGTGGAGCTATTACAATAACAGACCCATTCAGTTACTCTCAAAGAGGAGATACTATAATAACACAACTACTCACTGACATTCCCTTTGGAGATACTATAATAACAGCCCCTCTCAGTGACTCTCCCTGTGCAGTTACTATAATAACAGACCCACACAGTGAGTCTCCCTGTGGAGATACTACAATAACAGACAACTCAGTGAATGTCCCAGTGCAGATACTATGATAACTGAGCCACTCACTGACTCGCCCTGTGGAGATACTGTAACAACAGAACCTCTCAGTCACTCTCCCTGTGGAGATACTATAATAACAGACCAACTCCGTGTGTCTCCCTGTGGAGATATTATAATAACAGACCCACTCAGTGACTCTCCCTGTGGACATACTATAATAACAGACACACTCAGTGACTCGCCCTGTAGTGATACTGTAATGACTCCCACTCAGTGACTCTCCCTGTGGAGCTACTACAACAACAGACCCACTCTTTTACACTCCCAGTGGAGATACTATAATAGCAGACCCACTCAGTGAGTCCTCCTGCGGAGATACTAAAATAACAGAAACACTCTGTGACTCTGCCTGTGGAGATACAAAAATAACAGATGCAGTCAGTGAGCTTCCTGTGGAGATACCATAATAGCAGACCCACTCAGTGAGTCTCCCTGTGGAGATACTAAAATAACGGACCCACTCTGTGAGATCCCCAGTGGAGATAATCTCATAACAGTCCCACTCAGTGACTCTACCTGTGGAGATGCTATAATAACAGACCCACTCAGTGGGACCCCCAGTGGAGCTACTATAATAACAGACCCACTCAGTGACTCTCCCGGTGGAGATACTACAACAACAGACCCACTCAGTGAATCTCCCTGTGGAGATACTATAATAACATACACACTCTGTGAGGCCCCCAGTGGAGATACAATAATAACAGACCCTCTCAATGACTCTCCCTGTGGAGACACTACAACAACAGACCCACTCAGTGACTCTCCCTGTGGAGATACTGTAATAACAAACCCACTCAGTGACTCTCCCTGTGGAGACACTACAACAACAGACCCACTCAGTGAGGCTCCCTGTGGAGATACTATAATAACAGCCCCACTCAGTAACACTCCCTGTGGAGATACTGTAATAACAGAACCATTCAGTCACACTCCCTGTGGAAATATTATAACAGACCCACTCAGTGACTCTCCCTGTGGAGATACTATCATAACAGACCTACGCAGTGACTCTTCAGGTGGAAATACTGTAACAGACCCACTCAGTGATTCTCCCACTGGAGATACTACAAAAATAGACCCACTCAATGACTCTCCCAGTGGAGATACTATAATAGAAGACGCACTCAGTGAGTCTCGATGTGGAGATTCTATAATAACAGCCCCACTCAGTAACACTCCCTGTCGAGATACTGTAATAAGAGAACCACTCAGACAAACTCCCTGTGGAGACACTATAATAACAGACCCACTCAGTGACTCTACCTGTGGAGATACAATCATAACAGAATCACTCAGTGATTCAGCCTTTGGAGATACGACAACAACAGACCCACTCAGTGACTCTCCATGTGGAGATACTGTAATAACAGACCCACTCAGTGACTCTCCCTGTGAAGATTCGAGAATGACAGACCCACTCAGTGACTCTCCCTGTGGAGATACTATAATAACAGAGCCACTCAGTGATTCTCCCTGTGGAGTTACCATAATAACAGACACACTCAGTGACTCGCCCTGTAGTGATACTGTAATGACTCCCACTCAGTGACTCTCCCTGTGGAGCTACTACAACAACAGACCCACTCATTTACACTCCCAGTGGAGATACTATAATAGCAGACCCACTCAGTGAGTCCTCCTGCGGAGATACTACAACAACAGACCCACTCAGTGACTCTCCCTGTGGAGATACTAAAATAACAGACCCACTCAGTGACTCTCCCTGTGCAGATGCAAAAATACAGACCCACTGAGTGACACTCCCTGTGGAGATACAAAAATAACAGACGCAGTCAGTGAGTCTCCTTTGGAGATACTATAATAGCAGACCCACTCAGTGAGTCTCCCTGTGGAGATACTATAATAACGGACCCACTCAGTGAGACCACCAGTGGAGATAATATCATAACAGTCCCACTCAGTGACTCTACCTGTGGAGATGCTATAATAACAGACCCATTTAGACAGACCCCCAGTGGAGATACTATAATAACTGACCCACTCAGTGACTCTCCCTGTGGAAATACTATAATAACAGACCTACTCAGTGACTCTCCCAGTGGAGAGACAATCATAAAAGTCATACTCAGTGAATGCCCCTGTGGAGATACGATAATAACAGACCCACTCAGTGACACTCTCTGTGGAGATATACAATAGCAGACCCACTCAGTGATTCTCCCTGTGGAGATGCTATAAGAACAGACCCACTCAGTGACTTGCCCTGTGGTGATACTTTAATGAGTCCCACTCAGTGACTCTCCATGTGGCGATTCTACAACAACAGAACCACTCATTTACTGTCCAGTGGAGATACTAAAATAGCAGACCCACTCAGTGAGTCTCCCTGCGGAGATACTAAAATAACAGACCCACTCAGTGAGTCTCCCTGCGGAGATACTAAAATTACAGAACCACTCAGTGACTCTCCCTGTGGAGATACGATAATAACAGACCCACTCAGTGAGTCTCCCTGTGGAGATCCAAAAATAACAGACGCAGTCAGTGAGTCTCCCTGTGGAGATACTATAATAACAGACACACTCTGTGCGACCCCCAGTGGAGATACAAAAATAACAGACCCACTCAATGACTCTCCCTGTGGAGACACTACAACAACAGACGCACTCAGTGACTCTTCCTGTGGAGATACTGTAATAACAAACCCAATCAGTGACTCTCCCTGTGGAGATTCTACAAAAACAGACCCACGCAAAGCCTCTCCCAGTGCAGATACTATAGTAGAAGACACTCTCAGTGAGTCTCCCTGTGGAGATACTATAATAACAGCCACACTCAGTAACACTTCCTGTGGAGATACTGTGATAACAGAACCACTCAGTGACTCTCCCTCTGGAGATACTATAATAACAGACCCACTCAGTGACTCTCCCTGTGATGATACGAGAATGACAGACCCACTCAGTGACAATCCCTGTGGAGATACTATAATGACAGACCCACTCAGGGACTCTCCCTGTGGAGATACTATAATAACAGACACACTCAGTGACTCGCCCTGTGGTGATACTACAATGAGTCCCACTCAGTGACTCTCCCTCTGGAGTTACTACAACAACAGACCCACTCATTTACACTCCCAGTGGAGATACTATAATAGCAGACCCACTCAGTGAGTCCTCCTGCGGAGATACTACAACAACAGACCCACTCAGTGACTCTCGCTGTGGAGATACTACAATAACAGACCCGCTCCGTGAGTCTCCCTGTGCAGATGCAATAATACAGACATTCTGAGTGACACTCACTGTGGAGATCCAAAAATAACAGACACAGTCAGTGAGTCTCCTTTGGAGATACTATAATAGCAGACCCACTCAGTGAGTCTCCTTGTGGAGATACTATAATAACGGACCCACTCAGTGAGATCACCAGTGGAGATAATATCATAACAGTCCCACTCAGTGACTCTACCTGTGGAGATGCTCTAATAACAGACCAACTTAGTGAGACCCCCAGTGGAGATACTATAATAACAGACCCACTCAGTGACTCTCCTGTGGAGATACTACAACAACAGACCCACTCAGTGACTCTCCCTGCGGAGATACTATAATAGAAGACGCACTCATTGACTCTCCCTGGGGAGATAATATCATAACAGTCCCACTCAGTGAATCTACCTGTGGAGATACTATAATGACAGACACACTCTGTGAGACCCCCAGTGGAGATACAATAATAACAGATCCACTCAGTGACTCTCCCTGTGGAGGCACTACAACAACAGACCCACTCAGTGACACTCCCTGTGGAAATACTATAATAACAGACCTACTCAGTGACTCTCCCAGTGGAGATACTATAATAGAAGACGCACTCATTGACTCTCCCTGGGGAGATAATATCATAACAGTCCCACTCAGTGAATCTACCTGTGGAGATGCTATAATAACAGTCCCATTTAGACAGACCCCCAGTGGAGATACTATAATAACTGACCCACTCAGTGACTCTCCCTGTGGAAATACTATAATAACAGACCTACTCAGTGACTCTCCCAGTGGAGATACAATCATAAAAGTCACACTCAGTGAATGCCCCTGGAGAGATATTATAATAACAGACACACTCAGTGACACTCTCTGTGGAGATATACAATAGCAGCCCCACTCAGTGATTCTCCCTGTGGAGATGCTATAATAACAGACCCACTCAGTGACTTGCCCTGTGGTGATACTTTAATGAGTCCCACTCAGTGACTCTCCCTGTGGCGATACTCCAACAACAGACCCACTCATTTACTCTCGAGTGGAGATACTAAAATAGCAGACCCACTCAGTGAGTCTCCCTGCGGAGATACTAAAATAACAGACCCACTCAGTGAGTCTCCCTGCGGAGATACTAAAATGACAGAACCACTCAGTGACTCTCCCTGTGGAGATACGATAATAACAGACCCACTCAGTGAGTCTCCCTGTGGAGATCCAAAAATAACAGACGCAGTCAGTGAGTCTCCCTGTGGAGATACTATAATAACAGACACACTCTGTGCGACCCCCAGTGGAGATACAAAAATAACAGACCCACTCAATGACTCTCCCTGTGGAGACACTACAACAACAGACGCACTCAGTGACTCTTCCTGTGGAGATACTGTAATAACAAACCCAATCAGTGACTCTCCCTGTGGAGATTCTACAAAAACAGACCCACGCAAAGCCTCTCCCAGTGCAGATACTATAGTAGAAGACACTCTCAGTGAGTCTCCCTGTGGAGATACTATAATAACAGCCACACTCAGTAACACTTCCTGTGGAGATACTGTGATAACAGAACCACTCAGTGACTCTCCCTCTGGAGATACTATAATAACAGACCCACTCAGTGACTCTCCCTGTGATGATACGAGAATGACAGACCCACTCAGTGACAATCCCTGTGGAGATACTATAATGACAGACCCACTCAGGGACTCTCCCTGTGGAGATACTATAATAACAGACACACTCAGTGACTCGCCCTGTGGTGATACTACAATGAGTCCCACTCAGTGACTCTCCCTCTGGAGTTACTACAACAACAGACCCACTCATTTACACTCCCAGTGGAGATACTATAATAGCAGACCCACTCAGTGAGTCCTCCTGCGGAGATACTACAACAACAGACCCACTCAGTGACTCTCGCTGTGGAGATACTACAATAACAGACCCGCTCCGTGAGTCTCCCTGTGCAGATGCAATAATACAGACCCACTGAGTGACACTCACTGTGGAGATCCAAAAATAACAGACACAGTCAGTGAGTCTCCTTTGGAGATACTATAATAGCAGACCCACTCAGTGAGTCTCCTTGTGGAGATACTATAATAACGGACCCACTCAGTGAGATCACCAGTGGAGATAATATCATAACAGTCCCACTCAGTGACTCTACCTGTGGAGATGCTCTAATAACAGACCAACTTAGTGAGACCCCCAGTGGAGATACTATAATAACAGACCCACTCAGTGACTCTCCTGTGGAGATACTACAACAACAGACCCACTCAGTGACTCTCCCTGCGGAGATACTATAATAGAAGACGCACTCATTGACTCTCCCTGGGGAGATAATATCATAACAGTCCCACTCAGTGAATCTACCTGTGGAGATACTATAATGACAGACACACTCTGTGAGACCCCCAGTGGAGATACAATAATAACAGATCCACTCAGTGACTCTCCCTGTGGAGGCACTACAACAACAGACCCACTCAGTGACACTCCCTGTGGAAATACTATAATAACAGACCTACTCAGTGACTCTCCCAGTGGAGATACTATAATAGAAGACGCACTCATTGACTCTCCCTGGGGAGATAATATCATAACAGTCCCACTCAGTGAATCTACCTGTGGAGATGCTATAATAACAGTCCCATTTAGACAGACCCCCAGTGGAGATACTATAATAACTGACCCACTCAGTGACTCTCCCTGTGGAAATACTATAATAACAGACCTACTCAGTGACTCTCCCAGTGGAGATACAATCATAAAAGTCACACTCAGTGAATGCCCCTGGAGAGATATTATAATAACAGACACACTCAGTGACACTCTCTGTGGAGATATACAATAGCAGCCCCACTCAGTGATTCTCCCTGTGGAGATGCTATAATAACAGACCCACTCAGTGACTTGCCCTGTGGTGATACTTTAATGAGTCCCACTCAGTGACTCTCCCTGTGGCGATACTACAACAACAGACCCACTCATTTACTCTCGAGTGGAGATACTAAAATAGTAGACCCACTCAGTGAGTCTCCCTGCGGAGATACTAAAATAATAGAACCACTCAGTGACTCTCCCTGTGGAGATACGATAATAACAGACCCACTCAGTGAGTCTCCCTGTGGAGATCCAAAAATAACAGACGCAGTCAGTGAGTCTCCCTGTGGAGATACTATAATAACAGACACACTCTGTGAGACCCCCAGTGGAGATACAAAAATAACAGACCCACTCAATGACTCTCCCTGTGGAGACACTACAACAACAGACCCACTCAGTGACTCTTCCTGTGGAGATACTGTAATAACAAACCCACTCAGTGACTCTCCCTGTGGAGTTTCTACAAAAACAGACCCATACAATGCCTCTCCCAGTGCAGATACTATAGTAGAAGACACGCTCAGTGAGTCTCCCTGTGGATATACTATCATAACAGCCCCACTCAGTAACACTCCCTGTGGAGATACTTTTTTTTTTTTTAGAACATTACAGCGCAGTACAGGCCCTTCGGCCCTCGATGTTGCGCCGACCTGTGAAACCATCTGACCTACACTATTCCATTTCAATCCATGTGTCTATCCAATGTCCACTTAAATGCCCTTAATGTTGGCGAATCTACTACTGCTGCAGGCAGGGCGTTCCACGCCCTTACTACTCTCTGAGTAAAGAAACTACCTCTCACATCTGTCCTATATCTGTCACCCCTCAACTTGAAGCTATGTCCCCTCGTGTTTGCCATCACCATCCGAGGAAAAAGACGCTCACTATCCACCCTATCTAACCCTCTGATCATCTTATATGTCTCTATCAAGTCACCTCTCCTCCTGCTTCTCTCCAACGAAAACAACCTCAAGACCCTCAGCCTTTCCTCGTAAGACCTTCCCTCCATACCAGGCAACATCCTAGTATATCTCCTCTGCACCCTTTCCATAGCTTCCACATCCTTCCAATAATGCGGTGACCAGAACTGCACGCAATACTCCAGGTGCGGTCTCACCAGAGTTTTGTACAGCTGCAGCATGACCTCGTGGCTCCGAAACTCGACCCCCCTACTAATAAAAGCTAACACACTATATGCCTTCTTAACAGCCCTATTAACCAGGTTAGCAACCTTCAGGGATTTATGCACCTGGACACCAAGATCTCTCTGCTCATCTACACTACCAAGAATCTTCCCATTAGCCCAGTACTCTGCATTCCTGTTACTCCTTCCAAAGTGAATCACCTCACACTTTTCCGCATTAAACTCCATACTATCATAACAGACACACGCAGTGACTCTTCAGGTGGAAATACTGTAACAGACCCACTCAGTGACTCTCCCACTGGAGATACTATAAAAATAGACCCACTCAATGACTCTCCCAGTGGAGATACTATAATAGAAGACGCACTCAGTGACTCTCCCTGTGGAGATTCTCGAATAACAGACCCACTCAGTAACAATCCTGTCGTGATACTTTAATAAGAGAACCACTCAGTCAAACTCCCTGTGGAGACACTATAATAACAGACCCACTCAGTGACTCTCCCTGTGGAGATACTATCATAAATGACCCACACAGTGACTCTACCTGTGGAGATACAATAATAACAGAAGCACTCAGTGATTCTCCCTTTGGAGATACGACAACAACAGACCCACTCTGTGACTCACCCTGTGGAAATACTGTAATAACAGACCCACTCAGTGACTCTCCCTCTGGAGATACTATAATGTCACACCTAGTCAGTGAGACCGCCAGTGGAGATACAATAATAACAGACCCACTCAGTGACTCTCCCTGTGGAGACACGAGAACAGACCCTCTCAATGATTCTCCTGTGGAGATTTTGGAACGACAGACCCACTCAGTGACAATTCCTGTGGAGATACTATCATAA
The DNA here is from genome assembly GCF_036365525.1 of Heterodontus francisci. Lineage (NCBI taxonomy): Eukaryota > Metazoa > Chordata > Chondrichthyes > Heterodontiformes > Heterodontidae > Heterodontus > Heterodontus francisci. The sequence continues at coordinate 1,013,524 of NW_027140557.1, read as the reverse complement.
CAGACCCACTAAGAGACTCGCCCTCTGGCGATACTGAAATAACAGATCCACTCAGCCACTCTCCCTGTGGAGATACTACAACAACAGACCCTCTCAGAGTCTCTCCTGTGGAGATACTGTAATAATAGAACCACTCAGTGACTCTCCCTCAGGAGATGCTATAATAACAGACCCACTCAGTGATTCTTCCTGTGAAGATACGATGATAACAGACCCACTCAACGACTTCCCTGTGGAGGTGCTATTATAACAGAGCCACACAGTGACTCTCCCTGTGGAGATCCAACATTAACAGACCCAGTCAGTGACTCTCATTGTGGAGATACTAGAACAACAGAACCACTCAGTGATTCTCCCTGTGGAGATACTATAATAACAGACCCAGTCAGTGACTCTCCCTTTGGAGATACTTAATAACAGACCCACTCAGTGATTCTCCATGTGGAGATACTGTAATAACAGACCTACGCAGTGATTTCCCTTTGGAGATCCGACAATAACAGACCCACTCACTGAATATCCCTGCTGAGAAACTATAATGACAGTCACACTCAGTGACTCTCCCTCTGGAGAGACTATGATAACTGTCCCACTCAGTGATTCTCCCAGTGGAGATACTATAATAACAGACCCACTCAGTGACTCGCCCTGTGGAGATACTATAATAACAGACCCACTCAGTGACACTCACTGTGGAGATACGATAATTTCAGACCCACTCAGTGATTCTCCCTGTGAAGATACTACAATAACAGACCCACTCAGTGATTCTCCCTGTGGAGATACTATAATAACAGACCCACTCAGTGACTCTCCCTTTGGAGACACAATAATAAAAGGCACACTCAGTGAATGCCACTGTGGAGATACGACAACAACAGACCCAGTCAATGACCCTCCCTGTGGAGATACTATAATAACAGACCCACTCAGTGACTCTCCCTGTGAAGATACGAGAATGACAGACCCACTCAGTGACTCGCCCTGTGGTGATACTATAATGAGTCCCACTCAGTGACTCTCCCTGTGGAGATACTATAACAGCAGACCCACTCAATGAGTCCCCCTGCGGAGATACTACAACAACAGACCCACACAGTGACTCTCCCTGTGGAGATACTACAATAACAGACCCACTCCGTGAGTCTCCCTGTGCAGATGCAATAATACAGACCCACTGAGTGACACTCCCTGTGGAGATCGTAAAATAACAGACGCAGTCAGTGAGTCTCCTTTGGAGATACTGCAATAGCAGACCCACTCAGTGAGTCTCCCAGTGGAGATACTATAATAACGGACCCACTCAGTGAGACCCCCAGTGGAGATAATATCATAACAGTCCCACTCAGTGACTCTACCTGTGGAGATGCTATAATAACAGACCCATTAAGAGAGACCCCCAGTGCAGATACTATAATAGCAGACCCACTCAGTGACGCTCCCTGTGGTGATACTGAAACAGTTGTCGCACTCAGTGACTCTCCCTGTGGTGGTACTGCAACAAAAGATCCAGTGACTCTCGCTGTGGAGGTACTATGTAAACATACCCGCTCAGTGACTCCCCCTGAGGAGATTCCATAATAACAGACCCACTCAGTGACAGTCCCTGTGGAGATACTATGTAAATATACCCACTAAGTGACTCCCCCTGAGGAGATTCCATCATTACAGACCCACTCAGTGACAGTCCCTGTGGAGATACTATAATAACAGAACCACTCAGTGACTTTCCCTGTGAAGATACGAGAATGACAGACGCACTCAGTTGCAATCCCTGTGGAGATACTCTCATAACATACCCAGTCGGTGACTCTCCCTGTGGAGATACTACAATAACAGACCCACTCTGTGACTCGCCCTGTGGAGATACTATAATAACAGAACGACTCAGTGACTATCCTTGCGGAGATACTATGATAACAGACCCACTCAGTGACTCTCCCTGTGGAGATACTATAATCACAGACCTACTCAGTGACTCTCCCAGTGGAGATACAATAATAGAAGGCACACTCAGTGAATGCCCCTGTGGAGATACTATAATAACAGACCCACTCAGTGACACTCTCTGTGGATACATACAATAGCAGACCCGCTCAGTGACTCTCCCTGTGGTGGTACTACAACAAAAGATCCAGTGACTCTCGCTGTGGAGATACTATGTAAACATACCCACTCAGTGACTCCCCCTGAGGAGATTCCATAATAACAGACACACTCAGTGACAGTCCCTGTGGAGATACTATGTAAACATACCCACTCAGTGACTCCCCCTGAGGAGATTCCATCATTATAGACCCACTCAGTGACAGTCCCTGTTGAGATACTATAATAACCGACCCACTCAGTGACTCTCCCTGTGAAGATACGAGAATGGCAGACCCACTCAGTTGCAATCACTGTGGAGATACTATAATAACAGATGCACTCAGTGACTCTCCCTGTGGAGATACTATAATAACAGACCCACTCAGTGATTCTCCCTGTGGAGATGCTATAATAACAGACCCACTCAGTGACTGGCCCTGTGGTGATACTTTAATGAGTCCCACTCAGTGACGCTCCCTGTGGCGATACTACAGCAACAGACCCACTCATTTACTCTCCCTGTGGAGATTCTATAATATCACCCCCACTCAGTAACACTCCCTGTCGAGATACTGTAATAAGAGAACTACTCAGTCAAACTCCCTGTGGAGACGCTATAATAACAGACCCACTCAGTGACTCTCCCTGTGGAGATACTATCATAAAAGACCCACTCAGTGACTCTACCTGTGGAGATACAATAATAACAGAACCACTCAGTGACTCTCCCTGTGGAGACACGAGAACAGACCCTCTCAATGACTCTCCTGTGGAGATTTTGGAACGACAGACCCACTCAGTGACAATTCCTGTGGAGATACTATCATAACAGACCCACTAAGAGACTCGCCCTCTGGCGATACTGTAATAACAGATCCACTCAGCCACTCTCCCTGTGGAGATACTACAACAACAGACCCTCTCAGAGTCTCTCCCTGTGGAGATACTGTAATAATAGAACCACTCAGTGACTCTCCCTCAGGAGATACTATAATAACAGACCCACTCAGTGATTCTTCCTGTGAAGTTACGATGATAACAGACCCACTCAACGACTTCCCTGTGGAGGTACTATTATAACAGAGCCACTCAGTGACTCTCATTGTGGAGATACTAGAATAACAGACCCACTCAGTGATTTTCCCTGTGGAGATACTATAATAACAGACCCAGTCAGTGACTCTCCCTGTGGAGATACTATAATAACAGACCCACTCAGTGATACTTCCTGTGGAGAAACTATAATAACAGACCCAGTCAGTGACTCTCCCTGTGGAGATACTATAATAACAGACCCACTCAGTGATTCTCCCTGTGGAGATACTGTAATAACAGATCCACTCAGTGATTCTCCCTGTGGAGATACTGTAATAACAGACCCACTCAGTGATTTCCCTGTGGAGATCCGACAATAACAGACGCACACACTGACTATCCCTGCTTAGAAACTATAATGACAGTCATGCTCAGTGACTCTTCCTCTGGAGATACTTTGATAACAGACCGACTCATTTACTCTCCCAGTGGAGATACTAAAATAGCAGACCCACTCAGTGAATCTCCCTGCGGAGATACTAAAATAACAGAACCACTGAGTGACTCTCCCTGTGGAGATACGATAATAACAGACCCACTCAGTTAGTTTCCCTGTGGAGATCCAAAAATAACAGACGCAGTCAGTGAGTCTCCTGTGGAGATCCTATAATAGCAGACCCACTCAGTGATTCTCCCTGTGGAGATACTATAATAACGGACACACTCAGTGAGACCCCCAGTGGAGATAATATCATAACAGACCCACTCAGTGACTCTCCCTGCGGAGATACTATAATAGAAGACGCACTCATTGACTCTCCCTGGGGAGATAATATCATAACAGTCCCACTCAGTTAATCTACCTGTGGAGATACTATAATGACAGACACACTCTGTGAGACCCCCAGTGGAGATACAATAATAACAGATCCACTCAGTGACTCTCCCTGTGGAGGCACTACAACAACAGACCCACTCAGTGGCTCTCCCTGTGGAGATACTATAATAGAAGACGCACTCTTTGACTCTCCCTGTGAAGATACTATAATAACAGATCCACTCAGTGACTCTCCCTGTGAAGATACTATAATAACAGACACACTCAGTGACTCTCCTGTGGAGATACTATAATAAAAGACACACTCTGTGATACCCCCAGTGGAGATACAATGATAACAGACCCACTCAGTGAATCGACCTGTGGATATACTATAATAAAAGATACACTCTGTGAGACCCCCAGTGGAGATACAATAATAACAGACCCACTCAGTGACTCTCCCTGTGGAGACACTGTAATAACAGAACCACACAGTGACACTCCCTGTGGCGATTCTATAATAACAGATCCACTCGGTGACACTCTCCATGTGGAGGTACAATAATAACAGACCCACTCAGTGACTCGCCATGTGGAGATTTTATGATAAGGCACCCACTCAGTGACTCTCCATGTGGAGATACTATAATAACAGACCAACTAAGTGACTCTCCTTGCGGAGATACTATAATAACAGACCCACTCAGTTACTCTCCCTGTGGAGATACTATAATAACAGTCCTACTCAGTGACTCTCCCAGTGGAGATACAATAATAAAAGTCACACTCAGTGAATGTCCCTGCGGATATACTATAATAGAAGACGCACTCATTGACTCTCCCTGGGGAGATAATATCATAACAGTCCCACTCAGTGAATCTACCTGTGGAGACACTACAACAACAGACCCACTCATTGACTCTCCCTGTGAAGATACTATAATAACAGACCCACTCAGTGACTCTCCTGTGGAGATACTACAACAACAGACCCACTCAGTGAATCTACCTGTGGATATACTATAATAACAAACACACTCTGTGAGACCCCCAGTGGAGATACAATAATAACAGACCCACTCAGTGACTCTCCCTGTGGAGACACTACAACAACAGATCCACTCATTGACTCACCCTGTGGAGACACTACAACAACAGACCCATTCAGTGACTCTCCCTGTCGAGATACTGTAATACCAGAACCACACAGTGACACTCCCTGTGGCGATTCTATAAGAACAGACCTACTCAGGGACTCTCACTGTGGAGATACAATAATAAAAGGCACACTCAGTGAATCTCCCTGTGGAGATACAATAATAACAGACCCACTCAGTGACTCTCCCTGTGGAGATACTATAATAACAGTCCTACGCAGTGACTCTCCCAGTGGAGATACAATAATAAAAGTCACACTCAGTGAATGTCCCTGCGGAGATACTATAATAGAAGACGCACTCATTGACTCTCCCTGTGGAGATAATATCATAACAGTCCCACTCAGTGAATCTACCTGTGGAGATACTATAATAACAGACACACTCTGTGAGACCCCCAGTGGAGATACAATAATAAAAGTCACACTCAGTGAATGTCCCTGTGGAGATACTATAATAACAGACCCACTCAGTGACTCTCCCTGTGGAGATACTGAAACAACAGACCCACTCAGTGACTCTCCCTGTGGAGATACTATATAACAGTCCTATTCAGTGACTCTCCCAGTGGAGATACAATAATAAAAGGAACACTCTCTGAATGTCCCTGTGGAGATACTATTGTAAAAGACCCCACTCAGTGACATTCACTGTGGAGATATACAATAGCAGACCCACTCAGTGACGCTCCCTGTGGGGATAATGAAACAACTGTCCCACTCAAAGAACAAAGAACATAGAACAAAGAAAATTACAGCACAGGAACAGGCCCTTCGGCCCTCCAAGCCTACGCCGATCCAAATCTTATGTCTAAACCTGTCGACTATTTTCTAAGGGTCTGTATCTCTTTACTTCCTGCCCATTCATGTATCTGTCTAGATACATCTTAAAAGACGCTATCGTGCCCACGTCTGCCACCTCCGCTGGTAATGCGTTCCATGCGCCGACCACCCTCTGCGTAAGAACTTTCCAAGCATATCCCCCCTAAACTTTTCCCCTTTCACTTTGAACTCGTGTCCCCTTGTAATTGAATCTCCCACTCTGGGAAAATGCTTCTTGCTATCCACCCTGTCTATACCTCTCATGATTTTGTACACTCAGTGACTCTCCCTGTGGTGGCACTTCAACAAAAGACCCAGTGACTCTCGCTGTGCAGATACTATGTAAACATACCCACTCAGTGACAGTCCCTGTGAAGATACTATAATAACAGACCAACTCAGAGACTCTCCCTTTGGAGGTACTGCAATAACAGACACACTCAGTGACTCTCCCTGTGGAGATATGATAATAGACCCACTCAGTGACTCTCCCAGTGGAGATATTACAATAACAGATCCATTCAGTTACTCACAAAGAGGAGATACTATCATAACACACCCACTCAGTGACTCTCCCTGTGGAGATACTAGAAGAGCAGACCCACTCAGAGACTCTCCCTAAGGAGATACTATAATAACAGACCCACTCAGTGACTCTCCCTGTGGAGATACTATCATAGCAGACCCACTCACTTACTCTCCCTGTGGAGATACTACTATAAACAGACCCACTCATACACTGTCCTTGTGGAGATAGTATGATAACAGACCCACTCATACACTCTCCCTGTGGAGATAGTGTGATAAATGAGACAATCAGGGACACTCCCACTGGAGATACTGTAATAACTGACTCACTCAGTGACTCTCCCTGTGTAGATATTAAATTAACAGACCCACTCAGTGACTCTCCCTGTGCAGATAATACAAAAACAGACGCTCTCAGCAACTCTCCCTGTGGAGATATTATAATAACAGACACAATCACTCACCCTCCCTGTTGAGATACTATAATAACAGACCAACTCAGTGACTCTCCCACTGGAGATTCTACGATAACAGACCCGCTCAGCGACTCTCCCTGTGGAGATACTGTAATAACAGACCCACTCAGTGACTCTCCTTGTGGAGATACTATAATAACAGACCCACTCAATGACTCGCCCTGTGCAGATAATACAAAAACAGACCCTCTCAGCGACTCTCCAAGTCCAGATACTACAGAAACAGAATCACGCAATGACTCTCCCTGTGGAGATCCTATAATAACAGACACATTCAGTGACTCTCCCTGTGCAGATGCTATAACAATAGACCCACCCAGAGACTCTCCTTGTGGAGATACCGTAATAACAGACACACTCAGTGACTCTCCCTGTGGAGATACTATAAAAGCAGACCCACTCAGTGACACTCCCTGTGGAGATACAATAATACCAGACCCACTCAGTGACTCTCTCTGTGTAGAGACTATTATTTCATTTCTACTCATTTATTCTCCCTGTGGAGATACTATATTAACAGCCCCATTCATGGAGAGTGTCGCAGTGAGGGGAACTACTGACTGAGACAGTAAGGGAGAGGGGAAGACGGTGATGGAGACAGCTACCAGTAAGAGTAGCTCTCCACTTCTCTCTCCATGCCTATCTCTCCCTTTCTCACTGTTGCACTCTCTCCATCTATATTTCTCCTTCTCTCTTGATGTTTCACACTCTATGCCTATTTCTTGTACCTCTGTGTACTCAGGTTTACATCAAACTCTGATTATATTTGACATTTGCACTTTCGATCTTACCTAACAACGTGACGGTCTCCAACATTCTCTCTGTGTCTGTGAACAGCGGGACCTTGGAGTGAATGTTCACTGATTCCTGAGGCTGACAGGACAGGTGGTTAAGCTGGTTCGGAAGGGATAAGGGAGACTTTCATTTCCCGACCAAATGAAATAATCTCTCAGTGTCGACATTATCCAGTCCCTTTAGAATATGTTTCAATGAGATCACCTCTCATTCTTCGAAACTCCAGAGTATACAGGTTCAATTTACTCAGCCTCTCATCATAGGACAATGGCAGAGAAGCTAAACAAATACTCTGTGTCTGTCTACATGCTCTCTGTCATGCTCTGTAGTCTTCCTTGAATCATTGAACACTGCAGTTTATGGATAATTTCACTGTTTGTTGTTCAGCTGATGAATTTGTTTGATTGGCAGTGATAATATTTTTGGACCATTGCATTGAGTCCAATGGGTTGCAACCAGGATTATTGGGTGATTTCTCTCTGCAACTTTTAATCTTTAATAAAGCTTATCTGGGCATTAACCTGCAATCTATTTTTATATGACTGGCTCCACTCATTAAGCGGAGGGAATAAAGTTAACTTTGCCTGGTTGTGCACACAATTAAATGACTGTTTGCCACCACAAGACTTTCTTTACTGTGAATGTGTGCTAATCTCTCCCTCATCGAGACACACACACATACAATACACGCACACACACATATAACATCTGCCTTTCTCTCTGCCCACATCTATCCTGGACTTTCCCTTTCTCTCTGATGGACACTCTATCTCTCATTAATTTTTCATACTTTCTCTACACCCTGTGTCTGCTCTTTTCCTCTAATTTCTTATTTTCCTTCCCACTCTCTCTCCATCTCTCTCTCTCACGCTCTGTTACTCTCTCCTCACCTTTATCTCTCCTTTGATCTGCTTCATTACTCTCAAACTCTACCTCTCCCTCACTCTCCACCTTTCTTTCTCTTTGATCTCTCTTCACATCTCTCTATCACTCTCGCTCCATCTCTGTCCATTTGAGGAAATTCTCCCTCCATTTCTCACCATCTTTTGCTCCCACACTCTCTTCCTATCGCCTATTTTCTCTGAGTCTCGACATCTCTCTATAATTCTTTCAATCTCATTTATCTCTCTCTCTCTCTCACCCCATCACTCTCTCTTTTCTATTTCCCTCTCTATTACTTGCTCTCTAACTCTCTTGCTCTGTCTGTCTATGTTGGGTCCCTTTAAGAGTTTGGGACAGTTCTGGTGGTGCAGGGTCCCTTTAAGAATCGAAATCTGGCCGCTCCCCCACCCCGCGGTGGTCACATGCCGCCCAAACCGCGACTGCGCGGAGGCTGGAGGCAGCGTTTGACCCCTGCGATCTCCAAACACGTGGCGTGACGCAGCCAATCAGGGCTCAGTGAAGCCGTGGAGGGACAGCGGCGTCATCAGCCACCATGTTTGCGTGAACTCCCGCCGGTGTTTATTCCCGTCAGAAAGCAGCTGCAAGGAAAAGGAGAAGCGGCTTCAGTTGTCGACCTCAATGGAGGAAAATTGAAAGTCTGAGCCGCGGGAGAATGTAAAAAGCGGCAGTTAACGGGCATGTCGAAATGCGCATGCGCAGAGCTTCCTCCCAGGTTGCAGCGCGGCCCGTACCACAGGTCGGGGCTTTTTCCAGCTGCGCGGCCTTGTGTGGGCCGCAGGACACCATTGCCCCCTCGTTAACTCAATCAAAATCAACTTATTCCGCCTCAGCTCCCGATCTCTCCTTTTCATATTGCAGGCTGAAATAGGCTTTGTTGGCAACAACAACACCATCCAGGGTGTGATCAGATACTCTGTCCTTTCGTAAACGATTACCTGTCCCTCCAACAGCCTGTGCCATTGCCCTATTTATCGGTGTTTTTCCCCCTTCTGATATACGTATATCAGGACGAAAAGAATGACTTGAGTTAGATTAGGGCCAATCAACGATAGTCGTGGGAAGTTGTGTGTGGAATCAGAGGAGATAGGGGAAGCGTTAAATGAATATTTTTCGTCAGTATTAACAGTCGAGAAAGAAAATGTTGTCGAGGAGACTACTGAGATACAGACTACTAGGCTAGATGGGATTGAGGTTCACAAGGAGGAGGTGTTGGCAATTTTGGAAAGTGTGAAAATAGATAAGTCCCCTGGACCAGATGGGATTTATCCGAGGATTCTCTGGGAAGCCAGGGAGGAGATTGCAGAGCCTTTGTCCTGATCTTTATGTCGTCATTGTCGACAGGAATAGTGCCGGATGACTGGAGGATAGCAAATGCTGTCCCCTTGTTCAAGAAGGGGAGTAGAGACAGCCCTGGTAATTATAGACCTGTGAGCCTTACTTCGGCTGTGGGTAAAATGTTGGAAAAGGTTATAAGATACAGGATTTATAATCATCTTGAAAAGAATAAATTCATTAGCGATAGTCAGCACGGTTTTGTGAAGGGTAGGTCGTGCCTCACAAACCTTATTGAGTTTTTCGAGAAGGTGACCAAACAGGTGGATGAGGGTAAAGCCGTGGATGTGGTGTATATGGATTTCAGTAAGGCGTTTGATAAGGTTCCCCACGGTAGGCTATTGCAGAAAATACAGAAGTATGGGGTTGAAGGTGATTTAGAGCTTTGGATCAGAAATTGGCTAGCTGAAAGAAGACAGAGGGTGGTGGTTGATGGCAAATGTTCATCCTGGAGTTTAGTTACTAGTGGTGTACCGCAAGGATCTGTTTTGGGTCCACTGCGGTTTGTCATTTTTATAAATGACCTGGATGAGGGTGTAGAAGGGTGGGTTAGTAAATTTGCGGATGACACGAAGGTCGGTGGAGTTGTGGATAGTGCCAAAGGATGTTGTCGGTTACAGAGGGACATACATAGGCTGCAGAGCTGGGCTGAGAGATGGCATATGGAGTTTAATGCGGAAAAGTGTGAGGTGATTCACTTTGGAAGGAGTAACAGGAATGCAGAGTACTGGGCTAATGGGAAGATTCTTGGTGGTGTAGATGAGCAGAGAGATCTTGGTGTCCAGGTACATAAATCCCTGAAAGTTGCCACCCAGGTTAATAGGGCTGTTAAGAAGGCATATGGTGTGTTAGCTTTTTTTAGTAGGGGGATTGAGTTTCGGAGCCACGAGGTCATGCTGCAGCTGTACAAAACTCTGGTGCGGCCGAACCTGGAGAATTGCGTGCAGTTCTGGTCACCGCATTTTCGGAAGGATGTGGAAGCTTTGGAAATGGTGCAGAGGAGATTTACTAGGATGTTGACTGGTATGGAGGGAAGGTCTTATGAGGAAAGGCTGAGGGACTTGAGGTTGTTTTCGCTAGAGAGAAGCAGGAGGAGAGGTGACTTCATTGAGACATATAAGATAATCAGAGTGTTAGATAGGGTGGATAGTGAGAGTCTTTTTCCTCGGATGGTGATGGCAAACACGAGGGGACATAGCTTTACGTTGAGGGGTGATAGATATGGGACAGATGTCAGAGGTAGTTTCTTTACTCAGAGAGTAGTAGGGGAGTGGAACGCCCTGCCTGCAACAGTCGTAGACTCGCCAACTTTAAGGGCATTTAAGTGGTCATTGGATAGACATAAGGATGAAAATGGAATAGTGTAGGTCAAATGGTTTCACAGGTCGGCGCAACATCGAGGGCCGAAGGGCCTGTACTGCGCTGTAATGTTCCAATGTTCTAATGATGTTATTGAATTTGGTAGTGGTTTTTATCCTGCTGCAATGGCTGCTGAATTTGTTGGTCTTTTTCTCCTGACTTCACAGCTAACCCTTTCTCCGTCTGTCTCACTCTGAGTGTCAGAGATAGCAGGAGGGAGAGAGAGCGAGAGAGAGGAAGACAGAGATAGAGACACAGATAACAACGCCTGCTTCTCCAATCTATCCACGTAACTAAGTCTCTCATCCCTGGAACCTTGCTCCTGAAGGTTTTCTGCACCATGTCTAAAGCCCTCACTTCCTTCCTAATGTGTGGTGTCCAGAATTGGACACAATACTACTTGAGGATGCAGCAGTGTTTTATAAGGCTTCATCATACCTTCCTTGCTTTTATACTTTAAGCTCGATTTACAAAGCCTGGGATCCCATATGTCTTTTAACCACTTTCTCAACTAGCCCTGCCACCTTCAATTTGTGCACAGATGTCCCAGTTCTCTCTGTTCTTGCACCCACTTTCTTCTGTTCTTAGGTTCTCATGATAGAGAGGGACAGGAGGACAGGGAGGTCCACAAAGGAGGGGGAGAGAGAGCAAACAAACAGGAAGCATGTATGGGAACACCACCACCTGAAAGTTTCCTTTCAATTCGCACACCATCCTGACTTGGAACTATGTCACCGATCCTTTACTGTCACTGTGTCAAAATCCTGGAACTCGCTTCCGAACAGTACTGTGGGTGTATCTACCCCACATGGAATGCAGCGTGTGGGGTTAGATACAGAGTAAAGCTGCCTCTATTTCTGCCTCTATTTCTCCTCCTCCATCCACATGGGGAGAGCAACAGTGAGAAAGTCAGGGATCGATATCGAGAGAGAATAACAGAGAGAGGGAAGGATAGCAATGGGGAGAGATTATTGGAGAGAAAGAGGAAGAGATTTCAACGGAGAATTTCATTCAGTGTTCCTGCAAATCTGTGTGCAGCAGCCTGGAAGGTACCACGCAGGTCTTGTTCCGTGATAAATAACAGGTCTGCAAAGACTCTTCAAATATTTAAAGGACAGCGCACGGAAAAAATAACTGGCCGTGCACAACAACTAAATTTTCAGGGAACATTGGAGCCAGCTGTTGCTCCGTGGGTAATAATCTTGCCTCGGAGTTATATGTTTGTGGGTTTAGGACAGAACACAAAATCCAGGCCGATGCCACCCAACAGAAAGGTAGAACAGACCAGCGAGACTCAGAAAAGGAAACTTGTGTTAAATTTGTGAGCCTCGCGTTTTGGAATGTTTTAGTGTTTGAGTAAATTTTTAATGTTTGCCGATGATACCAAACTTGGAGGAGATGCAAAGAGTGAGGATGACACCAATCGACAGCAACAGGACATTGATAGTTGAGCAGAATGGGCAGACAAGTGGCAGATGGAATTTAATACAGGGAAATGTGAGGTGATGTATTTTGGCAGAAGTGATAGGGAGAGGCAATATAGACTTAATGGCACAGTTCTAGAGAGTGTGCAGGGACACAGGGACCTGTGGATACATGTTGATACATCTTTGAAGGTGGCAGGACATATTGAGAGAGCAGTCAGCAAAGCATGTGGCATCTTAGGCTTCATAAATAGTAGTGGGTGCAAATGCATGGAAGCTATGCTAAACCTTTCGAAAGCTCTGCTTAGGCCACAACTGGAATATTGCATCCAGTTCTGGTCACCACACATTAGGAAGGATGTGAGGGTCATTCTGGGGAATCAGAGGAGATGGTAGTTTCAGGGAGGGGAGGGTTTAGCAAACTGGATTGGAAACAGCTACCTGAAGGTAAATGAGTGACAGAGCAGTGAGAGTTAGTGAGGGTTGAGAACAAATATTTTCCCACAAAGACAAACAGAATGAGACTCCCAAATCTAGAGTCCCTTGGATGTCAAGGATCAAACTGGATCGGAGAAGGCACAAGAGGGAAGCTTATATCAGATACCGAGAGCTCAACACCACAGAAAGCCGAGTGGAGTGAAGAAGGTTCAGGGGTGAAATTAAGAAGCAAATTAGGAAAGGAAAGAGATAGTCGGAAAATAATATTACCAAGTAAAATCAAGGAAAACACAAAGATGTTTTATAAAAACATGAAGAGCAAGAGGATAACTAAGGATAGAGTATTAGGGACCAAAAGGGAATGTATGTGAGGAGGTGGGAGATGTGGGCATGTTTCATAATGAATACTTTGTGTCTGTCTTTATAAAAGAGGGGGAACGATGAAGACATTGTTGTTAAAGAGGAGGAGTGTGAAATATTGGATGGGATAGACAGAGTGGGAGGGAAATATTAAGGTGTTTGGAATCTTTGAAAGTGGAGAAATGGTCAGGCTTGGATGCACTGGTATCAGTTCAAAGAAGGTTCACTCGGCTGATTCCTGGGATGAAGGGGCTGTCTTATGAGGAATGGTTGAACAGGTTGGGCCTGAACTCTTTGGAGTTCAGAAGAATGAGAGGTGATCTTACTGAAACATACAAGATCCTGAGGGGACTTTACATGGCGGAGGCTGGGAGGATGTTCCCTGTGTGGGGTAATCTAGCACTAGAGGGCACAGTTTAAAAATAAAGGGTCTTCCATTTAAGACAGAGCTAAGGAAGATTTCTTTCTCCCAGCGGTTGGTTCGGCTTTGGAATTGTCTTTCCCAGAGAGCAGTGGAGGTTGGGTCATTGAATATATTCAAGGCTGAGTTAGATAGATTTATGATCGACAAGCAAGTCAAGGGTGATGGTGAGCAGGCAGGAAAGTGAAGTTAAGGCCACTATCAGATCAGCAGATCAGTCATGATTGTACTGAATGCCTGAACAGGCTCGAGGGGCTGAATGGCCTACTCCTGCTCCTATTTCTTAGATTCTTGTGTATAAATTGGAGGATTTTCTCTCCATTCTTTAAGACATTTTTTTTAGCAGAGACAGGGCCATGTGTAATCTCAACAGAGACGGGATCTAGTGCAGACCTAACCAGTGCATTGATAACTGAGACTAATGTAGAAGGTATGAAGGATACAGAATTCTACACATGAATTCAGGGGAACTTTTTTAGTCCAGTACGTAGCAAGACCAACAAGAGATGGGTCAGTTTCACACTTAGTTTTAGGGAATGAAGCTGGGCTGGTGGAAGGTGATTTAGAAAAAGTGGAGTGGAAAAAGCTACTTGAAGGTAACTCAGTGTCAGAGCAGTGAGAGGGAATCATTTCATCCTGGAGGATTTATTATTCCAGATTTTTTTTTTCAGAGAAATTCAAATTCACAAGAGCCCAATGTGGGATTTGAACTCCTGCTTTTTCAGTCATTAGCTCAGGCTTTCAGATTACAAACTGTAAAATACATTCACCTTCCTCCTGTTGTTACCTGACTGTCTCAGTCTTTGTATATTGTCCCCAATCTTGTTCTTTCATGTGTCTAAAGACTTTGATGTTATTCAGACATTGGTAAACCACTTCATTCTCTCAGGACATCGGCTCAAATACCTTCAGGGACACAATCCACAATCTAATTCACACCCTATTCAAGCAACCAAAATCTTCAACTCCATTCAAACACCCCGATATCCTGTCCCTGCACAGATAACTGACAGTTCCACAAGACAGGAATGTCTGAATCAGATACCACATTTACCTGACACAATCCAAGCTCCAAATTGGATCATTAAGATATAGAAAAACCACAGAAATGTGACTTGTTCCTGGTAACAGTGAGACTGAAACATTTCAGGGTACTATTCAACCAAGAAGGATTCCGAGAAAAGTCAGGATCGGTATTGAAAGAGAAAGAGAGAGAGTGAAATAGGGGAAGAGAGAGAGACACTGTCAGCTCCTGTATGTGGAAGGTCTCTCTGTTCCTGCACCCATTTTAACATTGTACCATTTAGTTTAGATTGCCTCTCCCACAGTCTTCCTTCCAAAATCCATCACTTCACATTTCTCAGCATTGAAGTTAACCTACCATGTGTCTGTCCAATTCACCAGACTGCCAATAGCTTCCTGAAGTATGCTACTATTCTCTTCCCTCTTTACTACATTTCCAAAGTTTTGTGTGGTCTGCAAACTTTGAAGTTCTGCTCTCTGAACCCAAGTCATGTCATTAATAGACATCAAAAAGAGCAGTGGTCCTAATACAAACCTCTGGGTGACACCACTCTATACCTCCCTCCAGTCTAAAACAACCGTTCACCACTACTCTCTGTGTTCTGTCTCTTAGCCAATGTCGTAACCCCTCTGTCACTGTCTCTTTAATCACAGGAGCAACAATATTGTGAAATAGTCAGAAAAGAGGGGGATGATGCAGACGTTGTGGTTAAGGAGGAGTGTGAAATATTAGATGGTATAAAGAGAGTAGAATGATACCTGGACTCCAAGGGTTATGCTAAGAGGGAGAATCACAAACCAGAGGAAACAGTTTTTAAATGTGATCTCGGACAGTCCGCTGTGAACTCACTGAATGACAGACTGCTCCAGCACAGAAACAGGCCAATCACCCATCGTACCCGTGTGGGCTCAGTGAAGTTCTCCCTGGTGTCCTGGCCAATATTTATAACACAAACAAAATCACTCAAACAAGATTCTGCTTATTATCACATTGCTGTTTGTGGGAGCTTGCTGTGCACGATTGGATGTACCGCTGTACATCTCTACCCACTCTGAGAACCAACCGTTCGCAACTGTTCTCTGCTTTCTGTGTCTTGGTCAATGTTAGATACAGAGTAAAGCTCCCTCTGCACTGTACGCATCAAACACTCCCAGGACAGGTACAGCACTGGGTTTGATACAGAGTAAAGCTCCCTCCACACTGTCCCCATCAAACGCTCCCAGGATAGGTGCAGCACGCGGGTTACATACAGAGTAAAGCTCCCTCTACACTGTCCCCATCAGACACTCTCAGGACTGGTACAGCACGGGGGTTAGAGACAGAGTAAAGCTCCCTCTGCACTGTCCCAGTCAAACACTCCCAGGGCAGTTACAGCACGCTGTTAGATACAGAGTAAATGTCCATCTATCTATGCCACCCTCACTCTTCCTGTCTCCTCACCTCTCACTACATAAAACACCATGTCTCTGTCTCTCTTTATCCCTCTCCCCAACTGGAAAGCAAGAGGGAGAGAATGGAATAGAAAGGATACAGAGGGTGGAAGAGATGGAGGGAGAGAAGGGTAGAGATGAACAGAGAATGGAAATCGGAATTGAGGGAGTAAAAGAGAGGGGAACAGAGAGACAAAGATGGAGAGAGATTATGAGCAAGAGTAGCTCCCTACCTCTCTCTCCATGCCGATCACTCCCTATCTGTTACTCTCTCTCCATCTATATTTCTCCCTTTCCCAGGATATTTCACACTCCATGCCTATCTCTTTGATGTCTATGTACACAGGAATAAAATTTACATCAAAGTAAGATTATATTTTGCATTTGCTCTTTCAAACTTACCTATCAATCTCTCCCTCTCTCCAACGTAATCTCTCTGTTTGTGAACAGAGGGACTTTGGAGTGTCTGTCCAAACATCCCTGAAGCTAACAGGACAGCTAGGTTAGCCGGTTAAAAAGGCATATGGGACACTTTCATTTATTGGCTGATGCAGAGAATATAAGAGCAGGAAGGTGATGCTAGAATTGTCTAAAACACTAGTTCGACCACAGCTAGAGTACTGTGTACAGTTCTGGTCACCACATTACAGGAAGGATGTGATCACACTGGAGAGGGTACAGAGGAGATTTAGAGAAGATGTTGTCAGGAATGGAGAATCTTAACTATGAGTAAAGATTGGATCGGCTGGAATTGTTTTCGTTGGAACAGAGAAGGTTGAAGGGAAGATTTATTTGAGGTGAATAAAATAATGACGGGCCTAGATAGAGTGGCTAGGAATGACCCATTTCCCTTAACAGAGGGGTCAATAAGCATGGGCATAGATTACAAGATTTCCACACCATATCATGAGGGTGTGATGGCTTCCATGGTGGCATACCTTGCTGGATGTTTACAATGGAGCGTTTTCCTTCCTGATCATCAAAACTGGCCGCGTGTGTCCCAACTTCATCAACATTTCTCCCCATCTACCAATATTTCACTCTACATACCTATCTTTCCCTGTTTGCACACACAGCAGTGAAGGATTACATCAAATGAATATATCTTACATTCTCCCTTGCAATCCACCCCAACAATCTCTCTGTCTCCAACCTTGTCCCTCTAACAGCCCTCTCTCTGCCTGCCTATCTAAGCCTCTCTCCCTCTGTCTCCCTCTTAGCGTCAGAGATAGAAAGAGGAAGACAGAGAGAGACACAGAGAACAGCCCCAGCTTCTCCAATCTATCCACGTAACTGAAGTCCCTCATCACTGAAACCATTTTTGTGAATCTTTTCTGCACCCTCTCTAATGCCCCCACATTCTTCCTAATGTACGGTGTCCAGAATTGGACAATGCTCCAGTTGAAGGCAAACCAGCGTTTTACAAAGGTCATATTTTCCTTGCTTTTGTCTTCAATGTCTCTATTTATAATATCAGGACACCTTATGCCATTTAACCACTTTCTGAACCTGCCCTGCCACCTTCAGTGATTAGAGCACAAATACCCCCCAGATGTGTCTGTTCCTGCACCTCCTTTAGAATTCTTTCCTTCATTTTATATCGTCTCTCCTCCTTTTTCCGAACCGTGGATGTGGAAGATGCGGGCATGGTTCTTAATGAATACATTGCGACTGCCTTCACGAAACAGGGGACAACACAGATATTGTAGTCAATGAGGAGGGGTTTGAAATATTGAATGGGATAACAGTGAGAGAGGAAATATTAAGGGGTTTTAGCATCTTTGAAAGCTAATAATTCAACAGGCTCAGGCTGTTAAGAGGTGCAAGGGAGGAAATATCAGATGCGCTGACCATCATTTTCCAATCCTCTCTGGTTATAGTCGTGCTGCCAGAGGACTGGAGGACTGCGTATGTTGTACTGTTGTTTAGCAAGGGAGAAAGTAATAGACTGAGTAATTACAGGCCACCCAGCCGAATCACAGCAGAGGGCAATTTATTGGGCACAAGGGAATGATTAATTCCTTTCTAGTACTGTGTCTCTCAGTGGCTCCATGTCTGTGTCTCTGTCACAATTTGAGCACTACCCTTACATTGGTGATGAGTCCGTCTCTGGAATAAATGTCCCAGTGTTGTGGTAACATAAAATGGCCACCAAGAACCAGCCTAAAATGGCTGACTAATGTTTGTGGATTTCCACAGTTATTTAAGAGAGGAGAGAGTGAGAGACAGACAGACAGACAGAAAGAGAAACAAAGAGAGAGACACAGACCAAGATACATAGAGTGATAGCAAGATATTTGTCATTGGACAGAGGAAGAGGAGGAGGCCATTTGGCCCCTCAACCCTCTTCTGTCATTCAATGAGCTCATGGTTGATGTGTGATATAACTCCATGTACATATCTTTGCCCCTGAATACCTTTGGTTAACAAAAATCTATCAAACTCAGATTTAAACACTAACAAGTGTCTCAGCATCAATTGCCGTTTGTGGAAGAGATTTCCAAACTGATACCACACCTGGTGTGTTGAAGTGTTTCTTCATTTTACTCCTGAAAGGTTTTTAGACTACGTTTAGATTTTTAGACTATGCCACCAAGTTCCTGACACCACAGCCCGTGGGAATTGTTACACTCTGTCCACCCGTTCAGTTTCCCTTATTATCTTGAAAACATTCATCATATCACCCCATAACCTTCTAAATTCCAGGGAAAGGACATGTTGGAGCAGGAGGGGAGACTGGAGCAGATGGTTTGGGAAAGTGGATAAACAGAAGCAATGGATGAGGAGACTGAGGATTCAATACAGTGAGAGGAGAGGCTGAGATTCACAGGGAGAGACTGCAGCAGAGTGTTAGAGAAAATCTAATCTATAGATCCCAGTAACACAAAGTAATTCATACATTCAAACAATAATCCCTGTGGTTATTGGTGTTGGAGAACAGTTCATTGTTTCTACAATATTGTCAATATATTTAGTTTGTACAGGCTATTAAATATAAATTTAAATATATTTCTGATATCAGCCTCGCTCTTTATTGAATTCAGCAGTCACAGAGATTTTAAAGTGCAGTATTTAAATAATGAATTACCATCAGTGAAGAATGATTCTATTCTGTTTATTCAATCACTAAGTAAGGAATCGAAACTTACAACAAAACAAAATGAGGATCTGACAGAAATCAACACAGAGGATCAAGTCCAACAGTAAAATGAACACAATCTGACAACAGACAAGTTCAACTCACTGTTTCTCTCACTAATTGTTCTGGACATTCCAGCACTTTATGATAGTGAATTATTTACATTGCTGCTTCTTTCTCTTTCTCTTTACTTCTGCTTATCTTTTCCTGTCGGTTTCGTTCTCCCTGCTCCTTTTCTCCTTCCCTATCTCTCTGGAGTACTCACACCCTGTAAATTGTTACTGCATGCAGCTTTTCACATATGATTTATTCCTGACGTTCTGCATCTGTGTTCTGTTCACCAGCCCCAGGTTCAATGATTCTATTCTCAGATACAGTTTGTTCAATGGTGAAACCTCTGTGAATTATTTACTGTATCTACAGAACACCCAAGTCTCCACCTGTTCACCTGCACTCTTGACTTCATCTACAGTACATGGAATAAACAGGAATGAAAGCTGCTTCCAGACAAACCTCACAATCATTGAAATTCCTTCTCCTGGAATTATAAAGTAATCCGTTAGAATGTGGGATTGTTTAATTAATAAAACACCAACATCAGCGCTGCAGCTGATAATCTACAGATAAATGGAAAGTCTCTTGTTTCCTACTGATAGCATGAAAACCAATAAAACATCACATCAATCCTATTTTACAATGTAGTCCAGTGACAGTGAAGTGTCCACAGTGAAGCAGAGAAGGAGGTGTGAAAGTGTCAGCAGCAAACTCAGTTCAGTAGCCAGACCTCTGAAGCAGCGTCAGACGCACACAGAATGAAATAATATTTGTTAACAGTGATAATCAATAAATAAAAGCAAAATACTGCGGATGCTGGAAATCTGAAACAAAAACAAGAAATGCTGGATTCACCCAGCAGGTCTGGCAGCATCTGTGGAAAGAGAAGCAGAGTTAACGTTTCGGGTCAGTGACCCGAAACGTTAACTCTGCTTCTCTTTCCACAGATGCTGCCATAATCAATAAATACATTGAAATCCCAGTTAAACTGAGCCATGTTATTGGGGAGGGAGGATATTGTTCTGTCCGCTTGTTACACTGAGACCGTGAGATGTCTCAATATCAATCACTGAAAACAAAACCATAAAAATATTCCAGGACTGGTTAAATCCACATCATGAAACTGTTAAAAGCTCCTGAGGGTCTGATTCTTATCCTAATCAAGACCTCTCCTTCAAATACATTCCATACACAGAATAATCCAGTAACAATGCCAGGGTTACTTAAAGAAATACCATTGAAGACATAATGCAGCTCCTGCAAGAATGGAAGTGTAGACAGTGAGGAGATTCCATCAGTAAATTGCTGGAAAAGAGCTGGGGGATGTGTAACACACACATTGAGAAATAATACCTAGTACAGCAGCACAGTTAACATCGATTTGCACCATTAACAGCTGAGATGCTGGCTTACCAGCAACTCCAATTGCTGCAAGTACAGGTTGGTAAACGTCTTGTATCTGATACATTACTGGATATCCCATTTCTGTGAGAAGCAGAGACTTCTATTAGCCTGGAATCCACAGCTCCAGCAGGCACTCTGAGCTGATCCATTCCAATGGGTCCTGATTTATACAGGGGATAAGTCTCCACTGACACGGTTATACCCCTGATCATTGCTATTAGTTACACTCACCTGAACAAACACATCACATCAGCATCTTTGACTCTGGTGTAAAAATTGTGGTGGATAAAACACAATCATTTCAATGTCAATGACATTTTCTGAGTAAGACCTCTCTCGGGAATAAACCTGAAATCTGTACTCATGCGGCACTGCTGCTACAATTACTCGTGGCGTCATTTATATTTTCCATATTATTGCATTGACCGTGTTCACTCCTGGCGTTTCCATTGTAAATGTAACTGATCTGTCTGCAGTGGACACTGAATTCAGGGACAAAAACATTCCCGCTTCACTCTGTTCCTGCCTTTTCCCAGTTAAAATGTGAACTTCGAGTCTCTGCATTGGGAGCATGTTGAGGGTAGCAGCCTAAAAACTACTGTGAGTGATATTAGGGGCCGGACACAGTACATATCCATTAAGGAAGCAGTCGCATGGTGATAATATCACTAGTCAAGTAATCCAGAGGCCCAACCTAATGGCCGAGGGTCAGAGGCTCCAATCCCACCATAACAGGTTTATAGATTAGAGGGCGTTCCCCTTCAACGTATAAATGGGACGGAGCTCCCTCTCTATGTCTAAAGTGGACGGAGTTCCATCTCCATGTATAAAGTGGAGGGAGGTCCCTCTCCATGTATAAAGTGGAGGGAGCTCCATCTCTATGTATAAAGTGTTTATTCTTTTCAAACTGCAGTGACATTTAATGTTGTTGAAAAAATATTATCAGAAATTGACAAACTTTACAAGCAGGGGAGAGGGGAGACAGGGTGTGAGCGGACCTTGACAGAACCTCAGTATCAATCCCCATTATCTGCACAGTCCTGTATTGGGGCTTAGTGTGAGAGTTTAGGGGGTCAGTGTTGATCAGTGTTTGATATTTTCAAACTGCAATGACGTTCCCAGCGAGGGCAAGAATTGCAGGTTCAAAATTAGCCAAGAAATGGATTAAAACGTTTCTGTCCAATCAGAGAGAGAGATGGAGAGATGTTGTGAGAGAGGCACTGGCACAGTCAAGGACTGAGGCGGAGAAAGAGTGAGAAGAAGGTAGAGGGATCGAGGGAGAGAGGGAGAGATAGATGGAGAGAGACACACATGAGAGGGAGAGACAGATAGAGGATGAGACAACATGTAACAATAAGTCACAATCCTCATTATTTGCCCAATCCTGTATTGGGAGTTTAATGTGAATGTTTTACGAGTGAGTGTTGGATCAGTGTTTGATATTTTCAAACTGCAGTGACCTTTCCAACAAGGCAGGTATAGAATAGAAGAGCAGGTAGGTTATGCTGAAACTGTAAAACTCATTGGTTAGACCACAACTTGAGTACTGTGTGTAGTTCTGGTCAACTCATTACAGAAAGGATGTAATTGCACTGGAGAGGGTACAGAGGAGATTTACGAGGATGTTGCCAGAACAGGAAAATGCAGCTATGAGGGAAGATTGGATCGGCTGTGGCTGTTCTCCTTGGCACAGAGAAGGTTCCCACTTGTGAAAGTATCGAGAATGCGATTAGTCAGATAGAAAATATTTGGTAAGAGAAGCAAAAGTGACATGGAGAAAAACTTTTCATGCAGTGAGTGCTTAAGGTCTGGAACAAGCTGCCTGAGAATGTGGTGGAGGCAAGTTTAATTGAAGCATTCAAAAGGGAATTAGACAGTTATATGAAAAGGAAGAATGTGCAGCGTTATGGGGAGAAGGCAGGGTAATGGAACTGAGTGACTTGCACTCTCGGAAAACCTGTGCAGAAATGATAGCCCGAATGGCCTCATTAAGCACTGCAACAACTCTGAGACAGAGGCAGAGAAAGAGACAGAGGGAGAGAAAGAGAGTGAGGCAGTGGGAGAGAGAGCATGTGAGAGAGACAGAGACAGGGAGGGTGAGAAAGAAAGAGAGAGAGGCAGTGGCAAAGCGAGAGAGGGAGAGGCAGAGACAGACAGACAGATGGAGACAGAGAGACAGAGACAGAGAGAGAGAGAGAGGGAGATACAGAGAGAGATGGAGAGAGAGAGAATGACAGATAGGGTGTTAGATAAGGAGAGAGTGTGGAAAGGAGAGAAAATCTGAGAGAAAAACAGAGTTATGTATTGAGACAGAATAAGAGGGAAATAGAGAGGGAGAGACAGTGACAGAGAGAGGGAGAAAGAGAGAAGGAGACAGAAAGAGAGAAGGAGAGGCAGAGAAAGGGAGAGGAGAAAGAGACAGAAAGAATCTCATGGTGGCGATACTATAATAACAGACCCACTCAGTGACTCGCCCTGTGGAGATACGACAACAACAGAGCCACTCGGTGATTCTCCCTTTGGAGATACTATAATAACAGCACCACTCAGTAACCCTCCCTGTGGAGATAATATAATAACAGACCCACTCAGTGACTCTCCCTGTGGAGATGCGACAACAACAGAGCCAGTGACTCTCCCTGTGGAGATACGACAACAACAGAGCCAGTGACTCTCACTGTGGAGATACTATAATAACAGACGCACTCAGTGACTCTCAATGTGGAGATACTATAATAACAGACCAACTCAGTGACTCTCCATGTGGAGATGCGAAAATAACAGACCCACTCAGTGACTCTCCCCGTGGAGATACTATAATAACAGACCCACTCAGTGACTCTCCCTGTGGAGATACTATAATAACAGACGCACTCAGTGACTCTCAAAGTGGAGATCCTACAATAACAGAAACACTCAGTGACTCTGCCTGTGGAGATGCTATAATAGCAGACCCACTCAGTGACTCTCCATGTGGAGATGCTATAATAACAGACGCACTCAGTGACTCTCAATGTGGAGATACTATAATAACAGACCAACTCAGTGACTCTCCATGTGGAGATGCGAAAATAACAGACCCACTCAGTGACTCTCCCTGTGGACATACTATAATAACAGACCCACTCAGTGACTCTCCCTGTGGAGATACTATAATAACAGACGCACTCAATGACTCTCAAAGTGGAGATCCTACAATAACAGAAACACTCAGTGACTCTGCCTTTGGAGATGCTATAATCACAGACCCACTCAGTGACTCTCCATGTGGAGATGCTATAATCACAGACCCACTCAGTGACTCTCCATGTGGAGATGCTATAATAACAGACCCACTCAGGGACTCTCCCCGTGGAGATACTATAATAACAAACCCACTCAGTGACTCTCTATGTGGAGATGCTATAATAACAGAACCACTGAGAGACTCTCCCTGTGGAGATACGTTAACAACAGACCCAATCGGTGACTCTCCCAGTAATGATAATACAACAAAGGAGCCACTCAGTGATTTTCCCTGTGGAGATACTATAATAACAGACCCACTCAGCGACTCTCCCTCTGGAGATAGGACAATAACAGACTCAGTCAGTGGCTCTCCCTGTGGAGATAGTATAATAACAGACCCACTCAGTGACTCTCCCTGTGGAGATATTGCAATAACAGCTCCAGTCAGTGACAATCCCTGATGAGAATCTGGAATAACAGACCCACTCCCTCACTCTCCCTATGGAGATACCAGAGTAACAGACACAATCATTCGCCTCACTTTGGAGATACTATAGTCACATAGACAAACAGTGACTCTCCCAATGGAGATACCAGAAAACAGACCCACTCAGTAACTCTAACTGTGGAGATGCAATAATAAAAGACCCAGGCAGAGATTCCCCCTGTGGAGAAATTAAACATACCCACTCAGTGACTCTCCCTGTAGAGATACTACAAGAGCAGACCCGCTCAGTGTATCCCCCTGTGGAGATACTATAATAACAGACCCACTCAGTGACACTCCTTGTGGAGATACTGTAATAACAGAACCAGACAGTGACTCTCCCTGTCGAGATACCAGAACAGCAGATCAACTCAGTGACTATCCCTGTGGAGATATTATAATAACAGACCCACTCAGTGACTCTCCCTGAGGAGCTACTGCAACAACGGACCCAGTGACTCTCCATGTGGAGATACTATCATAACAGACTCACTCAATGTCTCTCCCTGTGGAAATACGAAATAACAGACAAACTCAGTAACTCTCCCAGTGGAAATACTATATAACAGACGCACTCAGTGAGTCTCCCTGAGCAAATACTACAATAACAGACACACTCAGTGACTCCCCCTGTGGAGAGTACTAAAACAACCGACCCACTCACTGACTCTCCCTGTGAAGATTCCGTAATAACAGACCCACTCAGTGACTCTTCCTGTGGAGATACTATAATAACACAGACAACAGTGACTGTCCCAGTGGAGATACTGTAAAACAGACCCACACAGTGACTCGCACTGCGGAGATCATGCAATAACAGACCCACTCAGTGACTCTCCCTTTGTCGATACTACAACAACAGAGCCATTGGGGACTCCATAGTTAGGGGAACAGATAGGAGGTTCTGTGGGAACGAGAGAGACTCACGGTTGGTGTGTTGCCTCCCAGGTGCCAGGGTACGTGATGTCTCCGATCGTGTTTTTGGGATCCTTAAGGGGGAGGGGGAGCACCCCCAAGTCGTGGTCCACATAGGCACCAACGACATAGGTAGGAAGAGAGATGGGGATTTAAGGCAGAAATTCAGGGAGCTAGCGTGGAGGCTTAGAGCGAGAACAACCAGAGTTGTTATCTCTGGGTTGTTGCCTGTGCCACGTGCTAGCGAAGAGAGGAATAGGGAGAGAGAGGAGTTGAACACGTGGCTGCAGGGATGGTGTAGGAGGGAGGGTTTTGGCTTCCTGGATAATTGGGGCTCTTTCTGGGGTAGGTGGGACCTCTACAAACAGGATGGTCTTCACCTGAACCAGAAGGGTAAAAATATCCTGGGGGGGGAGATTTGCTAGTGCTCTTCGGGGGGGTTTAAACTAAATCAGCAGGGGAATGGGAACCTAAATTGTAGTTCCAGTGTACAGGCTGTTGAGAGTGGTGAGGTAGTGGATAAGGTTACAGGGACGCAAGAGGGGACTGGCAAGCAAGAACTTGGTTTAAAGTGTGTCTACTTCAACGCCAGGAGCATCCGGAATAAGGTGGGTGAGCTTGCAGCATGGGTTGGTACCTGGGATCCTGATGTTGTGGCCATTTCGAAGACATGGGTAGAGCAGGGGCAGGAATGGATGTTGCAGGTTCCGGGATTTAGATGTTTCAGAAAGAACAGAGAAGAGGGTAAAAGAGGGGGGGGGGGGTGTGGCATTGTTAATCAAGCAAAGTATTACAGCGGCAGAAAGGACGTTTGAGGACTCGTCTACTGAGGTAGTATGGGCCGAGGTTAGAAACAGGAGAGGAGAGGTCACCCTGTTGGGAGTTTTCTATAGACCTCCGAATAGTTCCAGAGATGTAGAGGAAAGGATAGCGAAGATGATTCTCGACAGGAGCGAGAGTAACAGGGTAGTGGTTATGGGGGACTTTAACTTTCCAAATATTGACTGGAAATACTATAGTTCGAGTACTTTAGATGGGTCTGTTTTTGTCCAGTGTGTGCAGGAGGGTTTTCTGACTCAGTATGTGGACAGGCCAACCAGGGGCGATGCCACATTGGATTTGGTACTGGGTAATGAACCCGGCCAGGTGTTCGATTTAGATGTAGGTGAGCACTTTGGCGATAGTGATCACAATTCGGTTAGGTTTACCTTAGCGATGGGCAGGGACAGGTATATACCGCAGGGCAAGAATTATAGCTGGGGGAAAGGAAATTATGACGCGATTAGGCAAGATTTAGGATGTGTAGGATGGGGAAGGAAACTGCAGGGGATGGGCACAAACGAAATGTGGAGCTTATTCAAGGAGCAGCTAATGCGTGTCCTTGATAAGTATGTACCTGTCAGGCAGGGAGGAAGTTGTCGAGCGAGGGAGCCGTGGTTTACTCAAGAAGTTGAAGCGCTTGTCAAGAGGAAGAGGGCGGCTTATGTTAGGATGAGACGTGAAGGCTCAGTTAGGGCGCTTGAGAGTTACAAGCTCGCCAGGAAGGATCTAAAGGGAGGGCTAAGAAGAGCAAGGAGAGGACACGAGAAGTCATTGGCGGATAGGATCAAAGAAAACCCTAAGGCTTTCTATAGGTATATCAGGAATAAACGAATGATAAGAGTTAGAACAGGGCCAATCAAGGATAGTAGTGGGAAGTTGTGTGCGGAATCAGAGGAGATAGGGGAAGCGTTAAATGAATATTTTTCGTCAGTATTTACAGTAGAAAAAGAAAATGTTGCCGAGGGGATTACTGAGATACAGCCTACTAGGCTAGATGGGATTGAGATTCACAGGGAGGAGGTGTTAGCAATTTTGGAAAGAGTGAAAATAGATAAGTCCCCTGGGCCAGATGGGATTTATCCTAGGATTCTCTGGAAAGCCAGGGAGGAGATTGCAGAGCCGTTGTTGTTGATCTTTAAGTCGTCATTGTCGACAGGAGTAGTGCCGGAGGACTGGAGGATAGCAAATGTTGTCCCCTTGTTCAAGAAGGGGAGTAGAGACAGCCCTGGTAATTATAGACCTGTGAGCCTTACTTCGGTTGTGGGTAAAATGTTGGAAAAGGTTAAAAGAGACAGGATTTATAATCATCTTGAAAAGAATAAGTTCATTTGCGATAGTCAGCACGGTTTTGTGAAAGGTAGGTCGTGCCTCACAAACCTTATTGAGTTTTTCGAGAAGGTGACCAAACAGGTGGATGAGGGTAAAGCCGTGGATGTGGTGTATATGGATTTCAGTAAGGCGTTTGATAAGGTTCCCCACGGTAGGCTATTGCAGAAAATACGGAAGTATGGGGTTGAAGGTGATTTAGAGCTTTGGATCAGAAATTGGCTAGCTGAAAGAAGACAGAGGGTGGTGGTTGATGGCAAATGTTCATCCTGGAGTTTAGTTACTAGTGGTGTACCGCAAGGTTCTGTTTTGGGGCCACTGCTGTTGGTCATTTTTATAAACGACCTGGATGAGGGTGTAGAAGAGTGGGTTAGTAAATTTGCGGATGACACGAAGGTCGGTGGAGTTGTGGATAGTGTCGAAGGGTGTTGCAGGGTACAGAGGGACATAGATAGGCTGCAGAGCTGGGCTGAGAGATGGCAAATGGAGTTTAATGCGGAGAAGTGTGATGTGATTCACTTTGGAAGGAGTAACAGCAATGCATAGTACTGGGCTAATGGGAAGATTCTTGGTAGTGTAGATGAGCAGAGAGATCTTGGTATCCAGGTACATAAATCCCTGAAAGTTGCCGCCCAGGTTAATAGGGCTGTTAAGAAGGCATATGGTGTGTTAGCCTTTATTAGTAGGGGGATCGAGTTTCGGAGCCACGGGGTCATGATGCAGCTGTACAAAACTCTGGTGAGGCCGCACCTGGAGTATTGCGTGCAGTTCTGGTCACCGCATTATAGGAAGGATGTCGAAGCTTTGGAAAGGGTGCAGAGGAGATTTACTAGGATTTTGCCTGGTATGGAAGGAAGGTCTTACGAGGAAAGGCTGAGGGACTTGGGGTTGTTTTCGTTAGAGAGAAGGAGGAGGAGAGGTGACTTAATAGAGACATACAAGATAATCAGAGGGTTAGATAGGGTGGATAGTGAGAGTCTTTTTCCTCGGATGAGGATGGCAAACACGAGGGGACATAGCTTTAAGTTGAGGGGTGAAAGATATAGGACAGATGTCAGAGGTAGTTTCTTTACGCAGAGAGTAGTAGGGGCGTGGAACGCCCTGCCTGCAACAGTAGTAGACTCGCCAACTTTAAGGGCATTTAAGTGGTCATTGGATAGACATATGGATGTAAATGGAATAGTGTAGATCAGATGATCGGCGCAACATCGAGGGCCGAAGGGCCTGTACTGCGCTGTAATATTCTAATTCTAATTCTAATTCTAATTCAATAACTCTCGCGATGAAGATAATACAATAACAGACCCAATCAGTGACTCTCAAAGCAGAGATAGTAGAATAACAGTCCCACAAAGTGACTCTCAAAGCGGAGATAGTATAATAACAGACCCACTCAGTGACTCTCAAAGCGGAGATAGTATAATAACAGACCCACTCAGTGACTCTCAAAGCGGAGATAGTACAATAACAGACCAACTCAGTGACTCTAAAAGTGGAGATACTATCCGAACGAACCGACTCAGTGACACTCCCTGTGGAGATACAAATACAACAGCTCCACCTACTGACTCTCCCTGTGCAACTACTAAAACAACAGACACACTCAATGACTCTCCCTGTGGTGATACTAAAATAACAGACCCACTCAGTGACTCTCCCTGTGGAGATATTGAAACAAAAGGCAGACTCAGTGACTCACCCTGTGGAGATACTCTAATAACAGAACCACTCAGTGACTCTCCCTGTGGAGATACTAAAGCAACAGACGCACTCAGTGACTCTCCCTGTGGAGATACCAGAATAAGAGACCCACTCAGTGACTCTCCCTGTGGAGATACTACAATAGCTGACCCAATCAGTGTGTCTCCCTGTGGAGATACTATAATAACGGACTCACTCAAATACTCTCCCTGTGGAGATACTATAATAACAGACCGATTCCGTGACTCTCCCTGTGGAGATACTAAACTAACAGTCCCACTCAGTAACTCTCCTTGTGGAGATACGATAATAACAGACCCTCTCAGTGACTCTACCTGTGGAGATATGATAATCACAGACGCACTCAGTGACTCTCCCTGTGGAGATACTAGAATAGCAGACACACTCAGTGTATCTCCCTGTGGAGATACGAAAACAACAGACCCACGCAGTCACTCCCCCTGTGGAAATACTCTAATAACAGACCCACACAGCTGCTCTCCCTGTGGAGATACTATAATAACAGACCCACTCAGTGACTCTCCATGTCGAGATGCGAAAATAACAGACCCACTCAGTGACTCTCCCCGTGGAGATACTAGAATAACAGCCCCACTCAGTGACTCTGACTGTGGAGATACGACAACAACAGAGCCAGTGACTCTCCCTGTGGAGATACTATAATAACAGACGCACTCAGTGACTCTCAAAGTGGAGATACCATAATAACAGACCCACTCAGTGACTCTGCCTGTGGAGATACTATAATAGCAGACCCACGCAGTGACTCTCCATGTGGAGATGCTATAATAACAGACCCACTCAGTGACTCTCCCCATGGAGATACTATAATAACAGACCCACTCAGTGACTCTCCATGAGGAGATGCTATAATAACAAAACCACTCAGTGACTCTCCCTGTGGAGATACTATAATAGCAGACCCACGCAGTGACTCTCCATGTGGAGATGCTATAATAACAGACCCACTCAGTGACTCTCCCCATGGAGATACTATAATAACAGACCCACTCAGTGACTCTCCATGAGGAGATGCTATAATAACAAACCCACTCAGTCACTCTCCCTGTGGAGATACTACAATAGCAGACCCAATCAGTGTGTCTCCCTGTGGAGATACTCTAATAACAGCCCCACTCAGTGACTCTGACTGTGGAGATACGACAACAACAGAGCAAGTGACTCTCCCTGTGGAGATACTATAATAACAGACGCACTCAGTGACTCTCAAAGTGGAGATACCATAATAACAGACCCACTCAGTGACTGCCTGTGGAGACACTATCATAGCAGACCCACGCAGTGACTCTCCATGTGGAGATGCTATAATAACAGACCCACTCAGTGACTCTCCCCATGGAGATACTATAATAACAAACCCACTCAGGACTCTCCCTGTGGAGATACTATAATAACAGACCCACTCAGTGACTCTCCATGAGGAGATACTACAATAGCAGACCCAATCAGTGTGTCTCCCTGTGGAGATACTATAATAACAGACCCACTCAGTGACTCTCCCTGTGGAGATACTATAATAACAGACCCACTAAGTGACTCTCCCTGTGGAGATACTACAATAGCAGACCCAATCAGTGTGTCTCCCTGTGGAGATACTATAATAACAGACCCACTCAGTGACTCTCCCTGTGGAGATACTAAAATAACAGACCCACTCAGTGAGTCTCCCTCAGCAAATACTGCAACAACAGACCCACTCAGTGACTCTCCTTGTGGAGATACTGTAATAACAGAACCAGAGAGTGACTCTCCCTGTTGAGATACCAGAACAGCAGACCCACTCAGTGACTATCCCTGTGGAGATACTAAAATAACAGACCCACTCAGTGAGTCTCCCTCAGCAAATACTGCAACAACAGACCCACTCAGTGACTCTAGTTGTGGAGCTACTGTAATAATAGAACCAGACAGTGACTCTCCCTGTTGAGATACCAGAACAGCAGACCCACTCAGTGACTATCCCTGTGGAGATATTGTAATAACAGACCCACTCAGTGACTCTACCTCAGGTGATACTGCAACAACGGACCCAGTGACTCTCCATGTGGAGATACTATCATAAAAGACTCACTCAATGTCTCTCCCGATGTAAATACGAAATAACAGACAAACTCAGTAACTCTCCCAGTGGAAATACTATAAAACAGACGCACTCAGTGAGTCTCCCTGAGCAATACTACAATAACAGACACACTGAGCGACTCCCCCTGTGGAGAGTACTAAAACAACCGACCCACTCACTGACTCTCCCTGTGAAGATTACGTCATAACAGACCCACTCAGTGACTCTTCCTTTGGAGATACTATAATAACACAGACAACAGTGACTGTCCCAGTGGAGATACTGTAAAACAGACCCACACAGTGCCTCGCACTGCGGAGATCATGTAATAACAGACCCACTCAGTGACTCTCCCTTTGTAAATACTACAACAACAGAGCCATTCAATGTCTCTCCCGATGGAGATACTATAATAACAGACCCACTCAGTGACTCTCCCTGTGGAGATACTATAATTAAAGACCCTCACAGTAACAGTCCCTCTGAAGATAATGTAATAACAGACCCAATCGGTGAATCTCAAAGCAGAGATAATATAATAACAGACCCACACAGTGACTCTCAAAGCAGAGATCGTATAATAACAGACCCACTCAGTGACTCTCAAAGCAGAGATAGTATAATAACAGACCCACTCAGTGACTCTCAAAGCGGAGATAGTATAATAACAGACCCACTCAGTGACTCTGAAAGTGGAGATACTATATTAACGAACCGACTCAGTGACTCTCCCTGTGGAGACACAAATACAACAGCTCCACCGAGTGACTCTCCCTGTGGAGATACAAAACCAACAGACACAATCAGTGACTCTCCCTGTGGAACTACTAGAAAAACAGACACACTCAATGAACTCTCCCTTAAGTGATACTAGAATAACAGACCCACTCAGTGACTCTCCCTGAGGAGATACTGAAACAAAAGGCACACTCAGTGACTCTCCCTGTGGAGATACTATAATAACAGTACCACTCAGTGACTCTCCCTGTGGAGATACTAAAGCAACAGACCCACTCAGTGACTCTCCCTGTGGAGATACCAGAATAAGATACCCACTCAGTGACTCTCCCTGTGGAGATACTGCAACAGCTGACCCAATCAGTGTGTCTCCTTGTGGAGATACTATAATAACAGACCCACTCAGTGACTCTCCCTGTGGAGATACTATAATAACAGACCCATTCAGTGACTCTCCCTGTGGAGATACTATATTAACAGTCCCACTCAGTGACTCTCCCTGTGGAGATACTATAATAACAGACCCTCTCAGTGAATGTCGCAGTGGAGATACAATAATAACAGGCACACTCAGTGAATAACGCAGTGGAGATACTACAACAACAGAGCCACTCAGTGACTCTCCCTGTGGAGATACTACAAGAGCAGACCCACCCAGTGTATCTCCCTGTGGAGATACTAAAACAACAGAACACGCAGTCACTCCCCCTGCGGAAATACTCTAATAACAGACCCACAAAGCCGCTCTCCCTGTGGAGATACTATAATAACAGACCCACTCAGTGACTCTCCATGTGGATATGCGAAAATAACAGACCCACTCAGGGACTCTCCCCGTGGAAATATTATAATAAAAGCCCCTATCAGTGACTCTCCCTCTGGAGATACTATAATAACAGACCCACTCAGTGACTCTCAAAGTGGAGATACTATAATAACAGACCCACTCAGTGACTCTGCCTGTGGAGATACTATAATAGCAGACCCACTCAGTGACTCTCCCTGTGGAGATACTATAATAACAACCGCACTCAGTGACTCTCCCTGTGGAGAAACTATAATAACAGACCCGCTCAGTGACTCTCCCCGTGGAGATAGAATAATAACAGACCCACTCAGTGACTCACCCTGTGGAGAAACTATATTAACAGACCCACTCAGTGACTCTCCCTGTGGAGAAACTATAATAACAGACCCACTCAGTGACTCTCCCTGTGGAGCTACTATAATAACAGACCCACTCAGTGACTCTCCCCGTGGAGATACTATAATAACAAACCCACTCAGTGACTCTCCCTGTGGAGATACTATAATAACAAACCCACTCAGTGACTCTCCCTGTGGAGATACTAAAGCCACAGACCCACTCAGTGACTCTCCCTGTGGAGATACCAGAATAAGGGACCCACTCAGTTACTCTCCCCGTGGAGATACTAAAGCCACTGACACACTCAGTGACTCTCCCTGTGGAGATACCAGAATAAGAGACCCACTCAGTGACTCTCCCTGTGGAGATGCTATAATAACAAACGCACTCAGTGACTCTCCCTGTGGAGATACTAAAGCCACAGACCCACTCAGTGACTCTCCCTGTGGAGATACCAGAATAAGAAACCCACTCAGTGACTTGCCCTGTGGAGATACTACAATAGCAGACCCAATCAGTGTGTCTCCCTGTGGAGATACTATAATAACAGACCCACTCAGTGACAATCCCTGTGGAGATACTATAACAACAGACCCACTCAGTAACTCTCCCTGTGGAGATACTATAATAACAGACCCATTCAGTGACAATCCCTGTGGAGATATAAAAAACAACAGACCCATTCAGTGACAATCCCTGTGGAGATACTATAACAACAGACCCACTCAGTGACTCTCCCTGTGGAGATACTATAATAACAGACCCACTCAGTGACTCTCCCTGTGGAGATACTATAATAACAGACCTACACAGTAACTCTCCTTGTGGAGATACAAGAATAACAGACCCACTTAGGGACTCTACCTGTGGAGATACTATAATAACAGACCCTCTCAGTGAATATCGCAGTGGAGATACTACAATAACAGAGCCACTCAGTGACTTTCCCTGTGGAGATACTACAATAGCAGACCCACTCAGTGTACCTTCCTGTGGAGATACTAAAACAACAGACACACGCAGTCACTCCCCCTGTGGAAATACTCTAATAACAGTCCAACACAGCTGCTCTCCCTGTGGAGATACTATAATAACAGACCCACTCAGTGACTCTCCCTGTCGAGATACTATACTAACAGTCCCACTCAGTGACTCTCCCTGTGGAGATACTATAATAACAGACCCACTCTGTGACTCTCCCTGTCGAGATACTATACTAACAGTCCCACTCAGTGACTCTCCCTGTGGAGATACAAACATAACAGACCCTCTCAGTGAATGTCGCAGTGGAGATACGACAATAACAGAGCCACTCAGTGACTCTCCCTGTGGAGATACTGCAATAACAGGCACACTCAGTGAATAACGCAGTGGAGATACGACAACAACAGACCCACTCAGTGCATCTCCCTGTGGAGATACTAAAACAACAGAGCACGCAGTCACTCCCCCTGCGGAAATACTCTAATAACAGACGCACAAAGCTGCTCTCCCTGTGGAGATACTATAATAACAGACCCACTCAGTGACTCTCCATGTGGAGATGCTATAATAACAGACCCACTCAGTGACTCTCCCGGTGGAGATACGATAATAACAGCCCCACTCAGTGACTCTGCCTGTGGAGATACGACAACAACAGAGCAAGTGACTCCCCCTGTGGAGATACTATAATAACAGACCCACTCAGTGACTCTGCCTGTGGAGATACTATAATAGCAGACCCACTCAGTGACTCTCCCCGTGGAGATACTATAATACCAAACCCACTCAGTGACTCTCCCTGTGGAAAAACTATAATAACAGACCCACTCAGTGACTCTCCCTGTGGAGATACTATAATAACAGACCCACTCAGTGACTCTCCCCGTGGAGATACTATAATAACAAACCCACTCAGTGACTCTCCCTGTGGAGAAACTATAATAACAGACCCACTCAGTGACTCTCCCCGTGGAGATACTATAATAACAAACCCACTCAGTGACTCTCCCTGTGGAGAAACTACAACAACAGACCCACTCAGTGACTCTCCCTGTGGAGAAACTACAAAAGCAAACCCACTCAGTGACTCTCCCTGTGGAGAAACTATAATAACAGACCCACTCAGTGACTCTCCCTGTGGAGATACTATAATAACAGACCCACTCAGTGACTCTCCCCGTGGAGATACTATAATAACAATCCCACTCATTGACTCTCCCTGTGTAGAAACTATAATAACAGACCCACTCAGTGACTCTCCCTGTCGAGATACTATACTAACAGTCCCACTCAGTGACTCTCCCTGTGGAGATACTATAATAACAGACCCACTCTGTGACTCTCCCTGTCGAGATACTATACTAACAGTCCCACTCAGTGACTCTCCCTGTGGAGATACAAAAATAACAGACCCTCTCAGTGAATGTCGCAGTGGAGATACGACAATAACAGAGCCACTCAGTGACTCTCCCTGTGGAGATACTGCAATAACAGGCACACTCAGTGAATAACGCAGTGGAGATACGACAACAACAGACCCACTCAGTGCATCTCCCTGTGGAGATACTAAAACAACAGAGCACGCAGTCACTCCCCCTGCGGAAATACTCTAATAACAGACGCACAAAGCTGCTCTCCCTGTGGAGATACTATAATAACAGACCCACTCAGTGACTCTCCATGTGGAGATGCTATAATAACAGACCCACTCAGTGACTCTCCCGGTGGAGATACGATAATAACAGCCCCACTCAGTGACTCTGCCTGTGGAGATACGACAACAACAGAGCAAGTGACTCCCCCTGTGGAGATACTATAATAACAGACCCACTCAGTGACTCTCGAAGTGGAGATACTATAATAACAGACCCACTCAGTGACTCTGCCTGTGGAGATACTATAATAGCAGACCCACTCAGTGACTCTCCCGGTCGAGATACTATACTAACAGCCCCACTCAGTGACTCTGCCTGTGGAGATACGACAACAACAGAGCAAGTGACTCCCCCTGTGGAGATACTATAATAACAGACCCTCTCAGTGAATATCGCAGTGGAGATACTACAGTAACAGAGCCGCTCAGTGACTTTCCCTGTGGAGATACTACAATAGCAGACCCACTCAGTGTATCTTCCTGTGGAGATACTAAAACAACAGACACACGCAGTCACTCCCCCAGTGGAAATACTCTAATAACAGACCATCACAGCTGCTCGCCCTGTGGAGATACTATAATAACAGACCCACTCAGTGACTCTCCCGGTCGAGATACTATACTAACAGTCCCACTCAGTGACTCTCCCTGTGGAGATACTACAATAGCAGACCCACTCAGTGTATCTCCCTGTGGAGATACTAAAACAACAGAGCACGCAGTCACTCCCCCTGCGGAAATACTCTAATAAGAGACCCACAAAGCTGCTCTCCCTGTGGAGATACTATAATAACAGACCCACTCAGTGACTCCCCATGTGGAGATGCGAAAATAACAGACCCACTCAGTGACTCTCCCCATGGAGATACGATAATAACAGCTCCACTCAGTGACTCTGCCTGTGGAGATACGACAACAACAGAGCAAGTGACTCTCCCTGTGGAGATACTATAACAACAGACCTACTCAGTGACTCTCGAAGTGGAGAATCTATAATAACAGACCCACGCAATGACTCTGCCTGTGGAGATAATATAATAACAAACCCACTCAGTGACTCTCCCTGTGGAGAAACTATAATAACAGACCCACTCAGTGACTCTCCCTGTGGAGATACTATAATAACAGACCCACTCAGTGACTCTCCCCGTGGAGATACTATAATAACAAACCCACTCAGTGACTCTCCCTGTGGAGAAAATATAATAACAGACCCACTCAGTGACTCTCCCCGTGGAGATACTATAATAACAAACCCACTCGGTGACTCTCCCTGTGGAGATACTATAATAACAGACCCACTCAGTGACTCTCCCTGTAGAGATACTAAAGCCACAGACCCACTCAGTGACTCTCCCCGTGGAGATACCAGAATAAGGGACCCACTCAGTAACTCTCCCTGTTTAGAGACTACAATAGCAGACCCACTCAGTGACTCTCCCTGTGGAGATACTATAATAACAGACCCACTGAGTGACTCTCCCTGTGGATGTACTATACTAACTGACCCACTCAGTGACTCTTTCTGTGGAGATACGATTATAAAAGACCCACTCAGTGACTCTCCCTGTGGAGATACTGTAATAACAGACCCGCTCAGTGACTCCCCCTGTGGAGATACTATAATAACAGACCTACTCAGTGACTCTCCCTGTGGAGATGGTATAATAACAGATCAACTCTGTGACTCTCCCTGTGGAGATGTTAGAATAACAGACCCACTCAGTGACTCTCCCTGCAGAGGTACTATAATAACAGACCCACTCAGTGACTCTCCCTGTGGAGATGGTATAATAACAGACCAACTCTATGACTCTCCCTGTGGAGATGGTATAATAACAGACCAACTCTATGACTCTCCCTGTGGAGATGGTATAATAACAGACCCACTCAGTGACTCTCCATGTGGAGATGGAATAATAACAGACCAAGTCAGTGACTCTCCCTGTGTAGGTACTATCATAACAGATCCATTCAGTGACTCCCCCTGTGGAGGTATTATAATAACAGACCCACTCAGTGACTCTCCCTGAGGAGGTGGTATAATAACAGATCAACTCAGTGACACTTCCTGTGGAGATACTATAATAACAGACCCGCTCAGTGACTCCCCCTGTGGAGATACTATAATAACAGACCTACTCAGTGACTCTCCCTGTGGAGATGGTATAATAACAGATCAACTCTGTGACTCTCCCTGTGGAGATGTTAGAATAACAGACCCACTCAGTGACTCTCCCTGCAGAGGTACTATAATAACAGACCCACTCAGTGACTCTCCCTGTGGAGATGGTATAATAACAGACCAACTCTATGACTCTCCCTGTGGAGATGGTATAATAACAGACCAACTCTATGACTCTCCCTGTGGAGATGGTATAATAACAGACCCACTCAGTGACTCTCCATGTGGAGATGGTATGATAACAGACCAACTCTATGACTCTCCCTATGGAGATGGAATAATAACAGACCAAGTCAGTGACTCTCCCTGTGTAGGTACTATCATAACAGATCCATTCAGTGACTCCCCCTGTGGAGGTATTATAATAACAGACCCACTCAGTGACTCTCCCTGAGGAGGTGGTATAATAACAGATCAACTCAGTGACACTTCCTGTGGAGATACTATAATAACAGACCCACTCAGTGACTCTCCATGTGGAGATGGTATAATAACAGACCAACTCAGTGACTCTCCCTGTGGAGGTACTGTAATAACAGACCCACTCAGTGACTCTCCCTGTGGAGATGGTATAATAACAGATCAACTCTGTGCCTCTCCCTGTGGAGATGGTATAATAACAGACCAACTCTGTGACTCTCCCTGTGGAGATGGTATAATAACAGACCAACTCAGTGACTCTCCCTGTGGATGTACTATATTAACAGACCCAGTCAGTGACTCTTTCTGTGGAGATATTATAATAGCTGGACGAATCAGTGACTCTCTGTGGAGATACTATAATAACAGACGCACTCAGTGACTCTCCCTGTGGAGAGACTATAATAACAGACCCATGCAGTGACTCTCCCTGTGGAGATGGCATAACAACAGTCCAACTCTGTGACTCTCCCTGTGGAGATGGTATAATAACAGACCAACTCAGTGACTCTTCCTGTGGAGATACTATAATAACAGACCCACTCAGTGACTCTCCCTCTGAAGATGGTATAATAACAGACCAACTCAGTGACTCTCCCTGTGGATGCTCTATCATAGCAGACCCACTCAGTGACTTTCCCTGTGGAGATGGGATAATAACAGACCAACTCAGTGACTCCCCCTGTGGAGATACTATAATAACAGAAATACTCAGTGACTCTCCCTGTGGAGATGGCATAATAACAGACCAACTCAGTGACTCTTGCTGTGGAGATACTATAATAACAGACCCACTCAGTGACTCTCCCTGTGGAGATGGTATAATAACAGATCAACACTGTGACACTCCCTGTGGAGATGTTATAATAACAGACCAACTCAGTGACTCTCCCTGTGGAGATGGTATAATAACAGACCAACTCAGTGACTCTCCCTGTATAGGTACTATCATAACAGACCCACTCAGTGAATCTCCCTGTGAAGATGGTATAATAACAGACCTACTCAGTGAATCTCCCTGTGAAGATGGTATAATAACAGACACACTCAGGGACTCTCCCTGTGGAGATGCTATAATAACAGAACGGCTCAGTGACTCTCCCTTTGGAGATGGTATAATAACAGACCAACACTGTGACTCTCCCTGTGGAGATGGTTTAATAACAGACCAACTCAGTGACTCTCCCTGTGGAGGAACTATAATAGCAGACCCACTCAGTGACTTTCCCTGTAGAGGTACGAGAATAACAGACCCACTCAGTGACTCTCCCTGTGGAGATGGTAAAAAACAGACCAATCTGTGCCTCTCCCTGTGGAGATGGTATAATAACAGACCAATTCAGTGACTCTCCCTGTGGAGGTACTATAATATCAGACCCACTCAGTGACTCTCCCTGTGGAGATGGTATAATAACAGAACAACTCAGTGACTCTTCCTGTGGAGATGCTGTAATAACAGACCCACTCAGTGACTCTCCCTGTGTAGATACTATAGTAACAGACCTGCTCAGTGTCTCCACCTGTGGAGATACTATAACAAAAGACCTACACAGTGATTCTCCCTATGGAGATACTATAATAACAGACGCGCTCAGTGACTCTCCCTGTGGAGGTACTATAATAACAGACCCACTCAGTGACTCTCCCTGTGGAGATGGTATAATAACAGATCAATTCTGTGACTCTCCCTGGGGAGATGTTACAATAACAGACCAATCAGTGATTCTCCCTGTGGAGGTACTATAATAACAGACCCACTCAGTGACTTTCCCTGTGGAGATGGTATAATAACAGACCAACTCAGTGACTCTCCCTGTGGAGGTACTATAATAACAGACCCACTCAGTGACTCTCCCTGTGCAGATGGTATAATAACAGACCACCTCTGTGACTCTCCCTGTGGAGATAGTAGAACAACAGAACAACTCAGTGACTCTCCCTGTGGAGGTACTATAATAAAAGTGCCACTAAGTGACTCTCCCTGTGGAGATGGTATAATAACAGACAAACTCTGTGATTCTCCCTGTGGAGATACTGTAATAACAGACCTACTCAGAGATTCTCCCTGTGGAGATAATATAATAACAGACGCACTCAGTGACTCTCCCTGTGAAGATACTATAATAACAGCCGCACTCAGTGACTCCCCCTGAGGAGATACTATAATAACAGACCTACTCAGTGACTCCCCCTGTGGAGATTGTGTAATAACAGACCAACTCAGTGACTCTCCCTGTGGAGATACGAAAATAACAAAATTAATCAGTGACTCTCTCTGTGGAGATACCATAATAACAGACCCACTCAGTGACTCTCCCTGTGGAGATACTATAATAACAGACCCGCTCAGTGACTACCCCTGTGGAGATACTGTAATAACAAACCCACTCAGTGACTCTCCCTGTGGAGATACTCTCATAACAGACCCGCTCAGTGACTCCGCCTGTTTAGACTCTATAATACCCGCTCTGTGACTCCCCTCGTGGAGATACTAGAATAACAGACGCACTCAGTGACTCTCCCTGTGGAGATCCGAGAATAACAGCACCACTCAGAGACTCGTCCTGTGGAGATTCTATAATTACAGACCCACTCAGTGACTCTCCCTGTGGAGATACTATAATAACAGACCTACTCAGAGCCTCTCCCCGTGGAGATTCTGTAACAACAGCACCACTCAATCACTCACGCTGTGGATATCCTGCAAGAACAGACCCACTCAGCGACTCTCCCTGTGGCGCTATTATAATAACAGGACCACTCAGTGACTCTCCCTGTGGAGATTCTGTAATAACAGACCCACTCAGTGACTCCCCCTTTGGAGATACTATAATAACAGAAACACTCAGTGACTCTCCCTGTGGAGATACTAAAATACCCGCTCAGTGACTACCCTTGTGGAGATACTAGAATAACAGACGCACTCAGTGACTCTCCCTGTGGAGATACAATAATAACAGCAACACTCAGTCACTCTTCCTGTGGAGATTCTATAATTACAGACCCACTCAGTGACTCTCTCTGTGGAGATACTATAATAACAGACCCGATCAGTGACTCCCCCTGTGGAGATACTATAATAACAAAACTACTCAGTGACTCTCCCTGTGGAGATACTAAAATAACAGCACCACTCAGTGACTCTTCCTGTGGAGATGCTTTAATTACAGACCCACTCAGTGACTCTCCCTGTGGAGATACGATAATAACAAAAATACTCAGTGACTCTCTCTGTGGAGATACTAAAATAACAGACCCACTCAGTGACTCTCCCTGTCCAGATACTATAATAACAGACCCGCTCAGTGACTACCCCTGTGGAGACACTATAATAACAGACCTACTCAGTGACTCCCGCTGTGGAGATACGATAATACCCGCTCAGTGACTCCCCTTGTGGAGATACTAGAATAACAGACGCACTCAGTGACTTTCCCTGTGGAGATACTATAATAACAGCACCACTCAGTGACTCTTCCTGTGGTGATTCTATAATAACAGACCCGCTCAGTGACTACCCCTGTGGAGATACTGTAATAACAAACCCACTCAGTGACTCTCCCTGTGGAGATACTCTCATAACAGACCCGCTCAGTGACTCCGCCTGTTTAGACTCTATAATACCCGCTCAGTGACTCCCCTTGTGGAGATACTAGAATAACAGACGCACTCAGTGACTCTCCCTGTGGAGATACTAGAATAACAGCACCACTCAGAGACTCTTCCTGTGGAGATTCTATAATTACAGACCCACTCAGTGACTCTCCCTGTAGAGATACTATAATAACAGACCTACTCAGAGCCTCTCCCCGTGGAGATTCTGTAACAACAGCACCACTCAATCACTCACGCTGTGGATATCCTGCAAGAACAGACCCACTCAGCGACTCTCCCTGTGGCGCTATTATAATAACAGGACCACTCAGTGACTCTCCCTGTGGAGATTCTGTAATAACAGACCCACTCAGTGACTCTCCCTGTGGAGATTCTATAATTACAGACCCACTCAGTGACTCTCCCTGTGGAGATACTATAATAACAGACCCGATCAGTGACTCCCCCTGTGGAGATACTAAAATAACAAAACTACTCAGTGACTCTCCCTGTGGAGATACTAAAATAACAGCACCACTCAGTGACTCTTCCTGTGGAGATGCTTTAATTACAGACCCACTCAGTGACCCTCCCTTTGGAGATAATATAATAACAGACCCACTCAGCGACTCTCCCTGTGGAGATTCTGTAATAACAGACCCACTCAGTGACTCCCCCTTTGGAGATACTATAATAACAGAAACACTCAGTGACTCTCCCTGTGGAGATACTAAAATACCCGCTCAGTGACTACCCTTGTGGAGATACTAGAATAACAGACGCACTCAGTCACTCTTCCTGTGGAGATTCTATAATTACAGACCCACTCAGTGACTCTCCCTGTGGAGATACTATAATAAC
Organism: Heterodontus francisci; assembly: GCF_036365525.1. Taxonomy (NCBI): domain Eukaryota; kingdom Metazoa; phylum Chordata; class Chondrichthyes; order Heterodontiformes; family Heterodontidae; genus Heterodontus; species Heterodontus francisci. Next base: position 970,350 of record NW_027140557.1, on the reverse strand, counting down.
AGACCCGATCAGTGACTCCCCCTGTGGAGATACTATAATAACAAAACTACTCAGTGACTCTCCCTGTGGAGATACTAAAATAACAGCACCACTCAGTGACTCTTCCTGTGGAGATGCTTTAATTACAGACCCACTCAGTGACTCTCCCTGTGGAGAGACGATAATAACAAAAATACTCAGTGACTCTCTCTGTGGAGATACTAAAATAACAGACCCACTCAGTGACTCTCCCTGTCTAGATACTATAATAACAGACCCGCTCAGTGACTACCCCTGTGGAGACACTATAATAACAGACCTACTCAGTGACTCCCCCTGTGGAGATACGATAATACCCGCTCAGTGACTCCCCTTGTGGAGATACTAGAATAACAGACGCACTCAGTGACTTTCCCTGTGGAGATACTATAATAACAGCACCACTCAGTGACTCTTCCTGTGGTGATTCTATAATAACAGACCCGCTCAGTGACTACCCCTGTGGAGATACTGTAATAACAAACCCACTCAGTGACTCTCCCTGTGGAGATACTCTCATAACAGACCCGCTCAGTGACTCCGCCTGTTTAGACTCTATAATACCCGCTCAGTGACTCCCCTTGTGGAGATACTAGAATAACAGACGCACTCAGTGACTCTCCCTGTGGAGATACTAGAATAACAGCACCACTCAGAGACTCTTCCTGTGGAGATTCTATAATTACAGACCCACTCAGTGACTCTCCCTGTAGAGATACTATAATAACAGACCTACTCAGAGCCTCTCCCCGTGGAGATTCTGTAACAACAGCACCACTCAATCACTCACGCTGTGGATATCCTGCAAGAACAGACCCACTCAGCGACTCTCCCTGTGGCGCTATTATAATAACAGGACCACTCAGTGACTCTCCCTGTGGAGATTTTGTAATAACAGACCCACTCAGTGACTCCCCCTTTGGAGATACTATAATAACAGAAACACTCAGTGACTCTCCCTGTGGAGATACTAAAATACCCGCTCAGTGACTCTCCCTGTGGAGATACAATAATAACAGCAACACTCAGTCACTCTTCCTGTGGAGATTCTATAATTACAGACCCACTCAGTGACTCTCACTGTGGAGATACTATAATAACAGACCCGATCAGGACTCCCCCTGTGGAGATACTATAATAACAAAACTACTCAGTGACTCTCCCTGTGGAGATACTAAAATAACAGCACCACTCAGTGACTCTTCCTGTGGAGATGCTTTAATTACAGACCCACTCAGTGACTCTCCCTGTGGAGAGACGATAATAACAAAAATACTCAGTGACTCTCTCTGTGGAGATACTAAAATAACAGACCCACTCAGTGACTCTCCCTGTCTAGATACTATAATAACAGACCCGCTCAGTGACTACCCCTGTGGAGATACTGTAATAACAAACCCACTCAGTGACTCTCCCTGTGGAGATACTCTCATAACAGACCCGCTCAGTGACTCCGCCTGTTTAGACTCTATAATACCCGCTCAGTGACTCCCCTTGTGGAGATACTAGAATAACAGACGCACTCTGTGACTCTCCCTGTGGAGATACTAGAATAACAGCACCACTCAGAGACTCTTCCTGTGGAGATTCTAAAATTACAGACCCACTCAGTGACTCTCCCTGTCGAGATACTATAATAACAGACCTACTCAGAGCCTCTCCCCGTGGAGATTCTGTAACAACAGCACCACTCAATCACTCACGCTGTGGATATCCTGCAAGAACAGACCCACTCAGCGACTCTCCCTGTGGCGCTATTATAATAACAGGACCACTCAGTGACTCTCCCTGTGGAGATTTTGTAATAACAGACCCACTCAGTGACTCCCCCTTTGGAGATACTATAATAACAGAAACACTCAGTGACTCTCCCTGTGGAGATACTAAAATACCCGCTCAGTGACTACCCTTGTGGAGATACTAGAATAACAGACGCACTCAGTGACTCTCCCTGTGGAGATACAATAATAACAGCAACACTCAGTCACTCTTCCTGTGGAGATTCTATAATTACAGACCCACTCAGTGACTCTCTCTGTGGAGATACTATAATAACAGACCCGATCAGTGACTCCCCCTGTGGAGATACTATAATAACAAAACTACTCAGTGACTCTCCCTGTGGAGATACTAAAATAACAGCACCACTCAGTGACTCTTCCTGTGGAGATGCTTTAATTACAGACCCACTCAGTGACTCTCCCTGTGGAGAGACGATAATAACAAAAATACTCAGTGACTCTCTCTGTGGAGATACTAAAATAACAGACCCACTCAGTGACTCTCCCTGTCTAGATACTATAATAACAGACCCGCTCAGTGACTACCCCTGTGGAGACACTATAATAACAGACCTACTCAGTGACTTTCCCTGTGGAGATACTATAATAACAGCACCACTCAGTGACTCTTCCTGTGGTGATTCTATAATAACAGACCCGCTCAGTGACTACCCCTGTGGAGATACTGTAATAACAAACCCACTCAGTGACTCTCCCTGTGGAGATACTCTCATAACAGACCCGCTCAGTGACTCCGCCTGTTTAGACTCTATAATACCCGCTCAGTGACTCCCCTTGTGGAGATACTAGAATAACAGACGCACTCTGTGACTCTCCCTGTGGAGATACTAGAATAACAGCACCACTCAGAGACTCTTCCTGTGGAGATTCTAAAATTACAGACCCACTCAGTGACTCTCCCTGTCGAGATACTATAATAACAGACCTACTCAGAGCCTCTCCCCGTGGAGATTCTGTAACAACAGCACCACTCAATCACTCACGCTGTGGATATTCTGCAAGAACAGACCCACTCAGCGACTCTCCCTGTGGCGCTATTATAATAACAGGACCACTCAGTGACTCTCCCTGTGGAGATTCTGTAATAACAGACCCACTCAGTGACTCCCCCTTTGGAGATACTATAATAACAGAAACACTCAGTGACTCTCCCTGTGGAGATACTATAATAACAGAAACACTCAGTGACTCTCCCTGTGGAGATACTAAAATAACAGGACCACTCAGTGACTCTCCCTGTGGAGATTCTGTAATAACAGACCCACTCAGTGACTCCCCCTTTGGAGATACTATAATAACAGAAACACTCAGTGACTCTCCCTGTGGAGATACTAAAATACCCGCTCAGTGACTACCCTTGTGGAGATACTAGAATAACAGACGCACTCACTGACTCTCCCTGTGGAGATACAATAATAACAGCAACACTCAGTCACTCTTCCTGTGGAGATTCTATAATTACAGACCCACTCAGTGACTCTCCCTGTGGAGATACCATAATAACAGACCCGATCAGTGACTCCCCCTTTGGAGATACTATAATAACAAAACTACTCAGTGAATCTCCCTGTGGAGATACTAAAATAACAGCACCACTCAGTGACTCTTCCTGTGGAGATGCTTTAATTACAGACCCACTCAGTGACTCTCCCTGTGGAGATACGATAATAACAAAAATACTCAGTGACTCTCTCTGTGGAGATACTAAAATAACAGACCCACTCAGTGACTCTCCCTGTCCAGATACTATAATAACAGACCCGCTCAGTGACTACCCCTGTGGAGACACTATAATAACAGACCTACTCAGTGACTCCCCCTGTGGAGATACTATAATACCCGCTCAGTGACTCCCCTTGTGGAGATACTAGAATAACAGACGCACTCAGTGACTTTCCCTGTGGAGATACTATAATAACAGCACCACTCAGTGACTCTTCCTGTGGTGATTCTATAATAACAGACCCGCTCAGTGACTACCCCTGTGGAGATACTGTAATAACAAACCCACTCAGTGACTCTCCCTGTGGAGATACTATAATAACAGACCCACTCAGTGAGTCTCCCTGTGGAGATACGATAATAACAGACCCACTCAATGACTCTATCTTTGGATATGCTATAAAACTGACCCAATCTGTGTCTCACCCTGTGGAGATATAATCATAATAAACCCACTCAGTGACTCTCCCTGTGGAGATACTCTCATAACAGACCCTCTCAGTGACTCCGCCTGTTTAGACTCTATAATACCCGCTCAGTGACTCCCCTTGTGGAGATACTAGAATAACAGACGCACTCAGTGACTCTCCCTGTGGAGATACTAGAATAACAGCACCACTCAGACACTCTTCCTGTGGAGATTCTATAATTACAGACCCACTCAGTGACTCTCCCTGTGGAGATACTATAATAACAGACCTACTCAGAGCCTCTCCCCGTGGAGATTCTGTAACAACAGCACCACTCAATCACTCACGCTGTGGATATCCTGCAAGAACAGACCCACTCAGCGACTCTCCCTGTGGCGCGATTATAATAACAGGACCACTCAGTGACTCTCCCTGTGGAGATTCTGTAATAACAGACCCACTCAGTGACTCCCCCTTTGGAGATACTATAATAACAGAAACACTCAGTGACTCTCCCTGTGGAGATTCAATAATAACAGCAACACTCAGTCACTCTTCCTGTGGAGATTCTATAATTACAGACCCACTCAGTGACTCTCCCTGTGGAGATACTATAATAACAGACCCGATCAGTGACTCCCCCTGTGGAGATACTATAATAACAAAACTACTCAGTGACTCTCCCTGTGGAGATACTAAAATAACAGCACCACTCAGTGACTCTTCCTGTGGAGATGCTTTAATTACAGACCCACTCAGTGACTCTCCCTGTGGAGATACGATAATAACAAAAATACTCAGTGACTCTCTCTGTGGAGATACTAGAATAACAGACGCACTCAGTTACTTTCCCTGTGGAGATACTATAATAACAGCACCACTCAGTGACTCTTCCTGTTGTGATTCTATAATAACAGACCCGCTCAGTGACTACCCCTGTGGAGATACTGTAATAACAAACCCACTCAGTGACTCTTCCTGTGGTGATTCTATAATTACAGACCCACTCAGTGACTCTCCCTGTGGGGATACTGTAATAACAGACCCACTCAGTGACTCTCCCTGTGGAGATACTGTAATAACAGACACGCTCAGTGACTCCCCCTGTGGAGATACTATAATAACAAAACTACTCAGTGACTCTCCCTGTGGAGATCCGATTATAACAGACGCACTCAGTGCCTCTCCAAGTGGAGATTCTGTAATAACAGACCCACTCAGTGAATCTCCCTGTGGAGATTCTGTAATAACAGGCTCACTCAGTGACTCTCCCTGTGGAGATTCTATAATATCAGACCCAGTCAGTGACGCACTCTGTGTAAATATTATAATAACAGACCCACACAGTGACTCTTCCTGTGGAGATATTATAATAACAAACCCTCTCAGTGACTCTCCCTGTGGAGATACTAAAATAACAGACCCGCTCAGTGACTCCCCCTGTGGAGATACTATAATAACAGACCTGCTCAGTGACTCTCCCTGTGGAGATACAATAATAACAGACCTACTCAGTGACTCTCCCTGTGGAGATTATGTAATAACAGCAGAACTCAGTCACTCTCCCTGTGGATATCCTGGAAGAACAGACCCACTCAGTGACTCTCCTTGTGGTGATATTATAATAACAGGACCACTCAGTGACTCTCCCTGTGGAGAAACTATAATAACAGACCCACTCAGTGCCTCTCCCCGTGGCGATGCTATAATAACAGACCCACTCAGTGACTCTCCCTGTGGAGATTCTGTAATAACAGACCCACTCAGTGACGGTCTCTGTGTAAATATTATAATAACAGACACACACAGTGACTCTCCCTGTGAGGAGACTATAATAACAGACCCTTTCCGTGACTCTCCCTGTGGAGATACTATAACAACAGACCCGCTCAGTGACTCTCCCTGTGGAGATACTATAATAACAGATCAACTCAGTGACTCTCCCTGTGGAGATACAATGATAACAGACCTACTCTGTGACTCTCCCTGTGGAGATTATGTAATAACAACACCACTCTGTCGCTCTCCCTGTGGATCTCCTGGAAGAACAGACCCACTCAGTGACTCTCCCTGTGGTGATATTATAATAACAGACCCACTCAGTGAATCCCCCTGTGGAGATACTATGATAACAGACCCACTCAGTGACTCTCACTTTGGTGACACTATAATAACAGAACGACTCAGTCACCCTCCCTTTAGAAATACTAAAATAACAGACACACTCAGTAACTCACCCTGTGGAAATACTATAACAACAGCCCCACTCAGTGACTCTTCCTGTGGAGATATTATAATAACAGACCCGCTCAGTGACTCCCCCTGTGGAGATACCATAATAACAGACCTACTCAGTGACTCTTCCTGTGGAGATACAATAATAACAGACCCACTCGGTGACTCTCCCTGCGGAGATTATGTAATAACAGACCCATTCAGTGACTCCCCCTGTGGAGAATCTGTAATAACAGACCCACTCAGTGACTCTCCCTGTGGAGATTCTATAATAACAGACCCACACATTGACTCTCCCTGTGGGGAGACTATATAATAACAGACCCTTTCAGTGACTCTCCCTGTGGAGATGCTATAATAACAGACCCACTCAGTGACTCTCCCTGTGGAGATAATAGAATAACAGACCCACTCAGAGACTCTCCCTTTGGAGACGCTATAATAACAGACCCACTCAGTGACTCTCCCTGTGGAGAAACTATCATAGCAGACACACTCAGGGACTCTCCCTTTGGAGACTCTATAATAACAGACCCACACTGTGCCTCTCCCTGTGGAGATTCTATAATAACAGACCGACTCAGTCGCCCTCCCTTTAGAAATACTAAAATAACAGACACACTCAGTAACTCTCCCTGTGGAAATACTATAACAACAGCCCCACTCAGTGACTCTTCCTGTGGAGATACTATAATAACAGACCCACTCAGTGACTCTCCCTGTGAAGATTCTTTAATAACAGACCCACTGGCACTCTCCCTGTGGAGCTACTATAATAGCAGACCCACTCAGTGACACTCCCTGTGGAGATACTAGAATAGCAGACCCGCTCAGTGACTCCCCCTGTGGAAATACTATCACAACAGCCCCACTCAGTGTCTTTTCCTGTGGAGATATTATAATAATAGACCCACTCAGTGACACTCCCTGTGGAGATACTGGAAGAGCAGACCCGCTCAGTGACTCTCCCTGTGGAGATACAATAATAACAGACCTACTCAGTGACTCTCCCTGTGGAGATTATGTAAATAACAGCACCACTCAGTGACTCTCCCTGTGGATATCCTGGAAGAACAGACCCACTCAGTGACTCTCCCTGTGGTGATATTATAATAACAGGACCACTCAGTGACTCTCCCTGTGGAGAAACTATCATAACAGACACACTCAGGGACTCTCCCTTTGGAGACTCTATAATAACAGACCCACTCTGTGACTCTCCCTGTGGAGATTCTATAATAACAGACCGACTCAGTCGCCCTCCCTTTAGAAATACTAAAATAACAGACACACTCAGTAACTCTCCCTGTGGAAATACTATAACAACAGCCCCACTCAGTGACTCTTCCTGCGGAGATATTATAATAATAGACCCACTCAGTGACACTCCCTGTGGAGATACTATAATAGCAGACCCGCTCAGTGACTCCCCCTGTGGAGATACTACAATAACAGACCTACTCAGTGAATCTCCCTGTGGAGATATAATAATAACAGTCCCACTCAGTGACTCTCCCTGTGGAGATACTATAATAACAGACCACTCAGTGACTCTCCCTGTGAAGATTCTTTAATAACAGACCCACTGGCACTCTCCCTGTGGAGCTACTATAATAGCAGACCCACTCAGTGACACTCCCTGTGGAGATACTATAATAGCAGACCCACTCAGTGACTCCCCCTGTGGAAATACTATCACAACAGCCCCACTTAGTGTCTCTTCCTGTGGAGATATTATAATAATAGACCCACTCAGTGACACTCCCTGTGGAGATACTGGAAGAGCAGACCCGCTCAGTGACTCTCCCTGTGGAGATACAATAATAACAGACCTACTCAGTGACTCTCCCTGTGGAGATTATGTAATAACAGCACCACTCAGTGACTCTCCCTGTGGATATCCTGGAAGAACAGACCCACTCAGTGACTCTCCCTGTGGTGATATTATAATAACAGGACCACTCAGTGACTCTCCCTGTGGAGATACTATCATGACAGACCCACTCAGGGACTCTCCCTGTGGAGATTCTTGAATAACAGACACACTCAGTGACTCTCCCTGAAGAGATTCTATAATAAAAGACCCACTCAGTGTCGCTCTCTGTGTAAATATTATAATATCAGAAAAACAAAGTGACCCTCCCTGTGGAGAGACTATAATAACAGACCATTTCAGTGATCTCCCTGTGGAGACACTATAATAACAGAACCACTCAGTGTCTCTCCCTGTGGAGAAACTATAATAATCGACTCTTTCAGTGATCTCCCTGTGGAGACACTATAATAACAGAACCACTCAGTGTCTCTCCCTGTGGAGAAACTATAATAATCGACTCTTTCAGTGACTATCCCTGTGGAGATACTGTAATAACAGAACCACTCAGTGACTCTCCCTGTGGAGATACTGTAATAACAGAACAACTCAGTGACTCTCCCTGTGGAGATTCTATAAGAACAGACCCACTCAGTGAATCTCCATGTGGAGATACAATAATAACAGACCCATTCAGTAACTCTCCCTGTGGAGATGCTATAAAAACAGCCCCACTCAGTCACTCTCAATGTGGAAATCCTGTAATAACAGCCCAACTGAGTGACTCTCCCTCTGGAGATACTATAGTAACGGACACACTCAGAGACTCTCCCTGTGGAGATATTATAATAGCTGGTCCACTCAGTGGCTCCCTGTGGAGAAACTATAATAACAGACCCTCTCAGTGACTCTTCCTGTCGAGATACTATAATAACAGACCGACTCAGTGACTCTCCCTGTGAAGATTCTGTAATAACAGACCCACTGGCACTCTCCCTGTGGAGATACTATAATAACAGACCCACTCAGTGACTCTCCCTGTGGAGCTCGTGTAATAACAGACCAACTCAGTGACTCTCCATGTGGAGATACTATAATAACAGACCCACCCAGTGACTATCCCTGTGGAGATATTATAATAACAGACTCACTCAGTGAATCTCCCTGTAGAGACCTATAATAACAGACCCACTCAGTGACTCTACCTGTGGAGATACTATAATAACAGACCCACTCAGTGACTCTCGATGTGGAGATACTATAATAACAGACCCACTCAGAGACTCTGCCTGTGGAGATACTATAATAACAGACCCACTCAGTGACTCTCCCTGTGGAGATACTGTAATAACAGAACCACTCAGTGACTCTCCCTGTGGAGATACTATAATAACAGACCCACTCAGTGACTCTCCCTATGGAGATACTGTAATAACAGAACCACCCAGTGACTCTCCCTGTGGAGATACTGTCAGAACAGACCCACTCAGTGACTCTCCCTGTGGAGATGCTACAATAACAGCCCCACTCAGTCACTCTCCCTGTGGAAATCCTGTCATAACAGCCCCACTCAGTGACTCTCCCTCTGGAGATATTATAATCACAGATACACAAGGCAACTCTCCCTGTGGAGATATTACCTTAACAGACCCACTCAGTCACTCTCCCTGTGGAAATTCTGTAACAGCAGACGCACTCAGTGACTCTCCCTGTGGAGATACTATAATCACAGACCCACTCAGTGACTCTCCCTGTGGAAATACTATAATAACGGACACACTCAGAGTTTCTCCCTGTGGAGATATTATAATAGCTGGACCACTCAGTCACTCCCTGTGGAGAAACTATAATAACAGACCCTCTCAGTGACTCTCCCTGTAGAGATACTATAATAACAGACCCACTCAGAGACTCTCCCTGTGAAGATTCTGTAATAACAGACCCACTGGCAATCTCCCTGTGGAGATACTATAATAGCAGACCCACTCAGTGACTCTCCCTGTGGAGATGGTGTAATAACAGACCAACTCAGTGACTCTCCATGTGGAGATACTATAATAACAGACCCACTCAGTGACTCTGCCTGTGGAGATGCTATAATAAATGACACACTCAGCGACTCTCCCTGTGGAGATATTATAATAACAGACCACTCAGTGACTCCCTGTGGAGATACTATAATAACAGACCCTCTCAGTCAATCTCCCTGTAGAGATCTATAATAGCAGACCCACTCAGTCACTCTCCCTGTGGAGACAGTATAATAACAGAACCACTTAGTGACTCTCCCTGTGGAGATTGTGTAATAACAGGACCACTCAGTGACTCTCCGTGTGGAGATACAATAATAACAGACCCACTCAGTGACTCTCCCTGTGAAGATTCTGTAATAACAGAACAACTCAGGCACTCTCACTGTGGAAATCCTGCAATAACAGACCCAGTCAGTGACTCTTTGTGTGGAGATATTGCAATAACAGTCCCACTCAGTGACTCTCAAAGTGGAGATATTAAAGAAACAGCCCCACTCAGTCACTCTCCCTGTGGAGATACTAAAATAACAGGCCCACTCAGTGTGTCTCCCTGTGGTGATACTATAATAGCAGACCAACTCAGTGACTCTCCCTGTGGAGCTGCTATAATAACAGCCCCGCTCGATTACTCTCCCTGTGGAGATACGAGAATAACAGATCCTCTCAGTGACTCTCCCTTTGGAGATACTATAATCACAGACCCACTCAGTGACTCTCCTTGTGGAGATACTATAATAACAGAAACACTCAGTGACTCTCCTTGTGGAGATACTATAATAACACACCCACTCAGTGACTCTCCCTGTGGAGATACTATAATAACACACCCACTCAGTGACTCTCCCTGTGGAGATACTATAATAACACACCCACTCAGTGACTCTCCGTGTGGAGATACTAAAATAACAGACCCACTCAGTGACTCTCCCTGATAAGATATTATAATAACAGGACCACGAATATACTCTCCCTGTGGAGATACTACAAATCAGACACACTCAGTGACTCTCCCTGTGGAGATACTATAATAACAGACCCACTCAGTGACTCTCCCTGTGGAGATACTATAATAGCACACTCACTCAGTGACTCTCCCTGTGGAGATACTATAATAACAATCCCACTCAGTGACTCTCCCTGTGGAGATACTAAAATAATAGACCCACTCAGTGACTCTCCCTGATAAGATATTATAATAACAGGACCACGAATATACTCTCCCTGTGGAGATACTACAAATCAGACACACTCAGTGACTCTCCCTGTGGAGATACTATAAGAACACACCCACTCAGTGACTCTCCCTGTGGAGATACGAAAATAACAGACCCACTCAGTCACCCTCGCTGTGGAGATACTGCAACAACAGATCCACTCAGTGACTCTCCCTGTGGAGATACTAAAATAACAGACCCACTCAGTGACTCTCCCTGATAAGATATTATAATAACAGGACCACGAATATACTCTCCCTGTGGAGATACTACAAATCAGACACACTCAGTGACTCTCCCTGTGGAGATACTATAAAAGCAGACCCACTCAGTGACTCTCCCTGTGGAGATACTATAATAACACACCCACTCAGTGACTCTCCCTGTGGCGATACTATAATAACAGACCCACTCAGTGACTCTCCCTGTGGAGATACTATAATAACAGACCCACTCAGTGACTCTCCCTGTGGAGATACTAAAATAACAGACCCACTCAGTGACTCTCCCTGATAAGATATTATAATAACAGGACCACGAATATACTCTCCCTGTGGAGATACTACAAATCAGACACAATCAGTAACTCTCCCTGTGGAGATGCTATAATAACACACCCACTCAGTGACTCTCCCTGTGGAGATACTAAAATAACAGACCCACTCAGTGACTCTCCCTGATAAGATATTATAATAACAGGACCACGAATATACTCTCCCTGTGGAGATACTACAAATCAGACACACTCAGTAACTCTCCCTGTGGAGATGCTATAATAACACACCCACTCAGTGACTCTCCCTGTGGAGATATTATAATAACAAATCCACTCAGTGACTTCCCTGTGGTGATACTAAAACAACACTCCCACTCAGTGACTCTCCCCATTGAGATACTATAACAGACCCACTCAGTCACTCTCTCTGTGGAAATACTATCATAACAGAGCCACTCAGTCACTCTCCCTGTGCAAATACTATAATAACAGACCCACTAAGTGACTCTCCCTGTGGAGATTCTGCAATTACAGTCCCACTCAGCGACTCTCCCTTCGGAGATATTATAATAACAGACACACTCAGCGACTCTCCCTGTGGAGATACTCTAATAACTGGACCACTCAGTGACTCCCTTTGGAGATACGATAATAACAGACCCTCTCACTGGCACTCCCTGTGGAGATACTATAATAACAGCCCGACTCAGTTACTCTCCCAGTGGAGATATTATAATAACAGACCCACAAGTGACGGTCCCGGTGGAAATTGTGTAATAACAAACATACTCAGTCACTCTCCATGTGGAAATCCTGCAATAAAAGACCCACTCAGTGACTCTCCTTGTGGAGATACTATAATAACAGAAACACTCAGTGACTCTCCCTGTGGAGATATTATAATAACAGACCCACTCAGTGACTCTCCCTGTTGAGATACTGTAATAACACCCCCACTCAGTAGCTCTCCCTGTGGAGATACTATAATAACAGACCTACTCAGTGACAATCCCTGTGGAGATACTATAATAACAGATACACAAGGTGACTCTCCCTGTGGAGATACCATAATAACAGACCCACTCAGTGACTCTCCCTGTGGAGGTTCTGTGATAACAGACCAACTCAGTGACTCTCCCTGTGGAAATACTATCAAAACAGACCCACTCAGTGACTCTCCCTGTGGTGATTCGATAATAACATTCCCAATCAGTGACTCTCCCTGTGGAGATATTACGATAACTGACCCACTCAGTGACTCTCCCTGTGGTGATTCGATAATAACATTCCCAATCAGTGACTCTCCCTGTGGAGATATTACGATAACTGACCCACTCAGTGACTCTTCCTGTGGAGATATATTAATAACAGACCAACTCATTCACTCTCCCTATCGAAATCCTATACGAACAGAACACCTCAGTGACTCTCCCTGTGGAGATACTATAGTAACAGACCCACTCAGTGACTCTCCCTGCGGAAAAACTGCAATAACAGACCCACTCAGTGACTCTCCCTGTTTAGATACTACCACAACAGATCCACTCAGTGACGTCCCCTCGGAGATACTGTGATAACAGACCCACTCATTCACTCTCCCTATGGAGATATCAGAATAACAGACCAATCATTCTCTCTCCCAGTGGAGCTACTATAAAACAGACCCACTCAGTTCCTCTCACTGTGGAGATATTACATTAACAGACCCACTCAGTTACACTCCCTGCGGAGGTACTATAATAACAGACACACTCAGTGACTCTCCCTGCGGAGATACTATATTAACAGACCCACTCAGTGGCTCTCCCTGTGGAGATTCTGTAATAACACACCCTCTCAGTGACACTCCCTGTGGAGATATAATCATAACAGGACCACTCAGTGACTCTCCCGGTGGCTTTACTACAATAACAATCAAATTCAGTGTCTACCCCAGTGGAGATACTTTGATATCGTACCCACTCAGTCACTCCCCCGTCAGAAATATTATAAAAGCAGAACTGCTCAGTTACTCTCCCATGAGAAATACAATAAATACAGACCCACTCAGTACATCTCCCTGTGGAAATACTTTAACAACAGACACACTCAGTGACTCTTCCTGTGGAGTTACTAAAATAACAGACCCAATCAGTGACTCTTCCTGTGGAGATACTACAACAACAGACCCACTCAGTGACTCTCCCTGTGGAGACAGTATAATAACAGAACCACTCAGTGACTCTCCCTGTGGAGATTGTGTAATAACAGGACCACTCAGTGACTCTCCGTGTGGAGATACAATAATAACAGACCCACTCAGTGACTCTCCCTGTGAAGATTCTGTAATAACAGAACAACTCAGGCACTCTAACTGTGGAAATCCTGCAATAACAGACCCAGTCAGTGACTCTCCCTGTGGAGATACTATAATAGCACACTCACTCAGTGACTCTCCCTGTGGAGATACTATAATAGCACACTCACTCAGTGACTCTCCCTGTGGAGATACTATAATAACAATCCCACTCAGTGACTCTCCCTGTGGAGATACTAAAATAATAGACCCACTCAGTGACTCTCCCTGATAAGATATTATAATAACAGGACTACGAATATACTCTCCCTGTGGAGATACTACAAATCAGACACACTCAGTGACTCTCCCTGTGGAGATACTATAATAACACACCCACTCAGTGACTCTCCCTGTGGAGATACTAAAATAACAGACCCACTCAGTCACCCTCGCTGTGGAGATACTGCAACAACAGATCCACTCAGTGACTCTCCCTGTGGAGATACTAAAATAACAGACCCACTCAGTGACTCTCCCTGATAAGATATTATAATAACAGGACCACGAATATACTCTCCCTGTGGAGATACCACAAATCAGACACACTCAGTGACTCTCCCTGTGGAGATACTATAAAAGCAGACCCACTCAGTGACTCTCCCTGTGGAGATACTATGATAACACACCCACTCAGTGACTCTCCCTGTGGCGATACTATAATAACAGACCCACTCAGTGACTCTCCCTGTGGAGATACTATAATAACAGACCCACCCAGTGACTCTCCCTGTGGAGATACTAAAATAACAGACCCACTCAGTGACTCTCCCTGATAAGATATTATAATAACAGGACCACGAATATACTCTCCCTGTGGAGATACTACAAATCAGACACACTCAGTAACTCTCCCTGTGGAGATACTATAATAACACACCCACTCAGTGACTCTCCCTGTGGAGATACTAAAATAACAGACCCACTCAGTCACCCTCGCTGTGGAGATACTGCAACAACAGATCCACTCAGTGACTCTCCCTGTGGAGATATTATAATAACAAATCCACTCAGTGACTTCCCTGTGGTGATACTAAAACAACACTCCCACTCAGTGACTCTCCCCATTGAGATACTATAACAGACCCACTCAGTCACTCTCTCTGTGGAAATACTATCATAACAGAGCCACTCAGTCACTCTCCCTGTGCAAATACTATAATAACAGACCCACTAAGTGACTCTCCCTGTGGAGATTCTGCAATTACAGTCCCACTCAGCGACTCTCCCTTCGGAGATATTATAATAACAGACACACTCAGCGACTCTCCCTGTGGAGATACTATAATAACTGGACCACTCAGTGACTCTCCCAGTGGAGATATTATAATAACAGACCCACTCAGTGACTGTCCCGGTGGAAATTGTGTAATAACAAACATACTCAGTCACTCTCCATGTGGAAATCCTGCAATAACAGACCCACTCAGTGACTCTCCTTGTGGAGATACTATAATAACAGAAACACTCAGTGACTCTCCCTGTGGAGATATTATAATAACAGACCCACTCAGTGACTCTCCCTGTTGAGATACAATAATAACAGACCCACTCAGTGACTCACCCTGTGGAGATGATACAATAACAGCCCCACTCAGTCACTCTCCCTGTGGAAATCCTGTCACAACAGCCCCACTCAGTGACTCTCCCTCTGGAGATATTATAATCACAGATACACAAGGCAACTCTCCCTGTGGAGGTATTTCCTTAACAGACCCACTCAGTCACTCTCCCTGTGGAAATTCTGTAACAGCAGACGCACTCAGTGACTCTCCCTGTGGAGATACTATAATCACAGACCCACTCAGTGACTCTCCCTGTGGAAATACTATAATAACGGACACACTCAGAGTTTCTCCCTGTGGAGATATTATAATAGCTGGACCACTCAGTCACTCCCTGTGGAGAAACTATAATAACAGACCCTCTCAGTGACTCTCCCTGTAGAGATACTATAATAACAGACCCACTCAGAGACTCTCCCTGTGAAGATTCTGTAATAACAGACCCACTGGCAATCTCCCTGTGGAGATACTATAATAGCAGACCCACTCAGTGACTCTCCCTGTGGAGATGGTGTAATAACAGACCAACTCAGTGACTCTCCATGTGGAGATACTATAATAACAGACCCACTCAGTGACTCTGCCTGTGGAGATGCTATAATAAATGACACACTCAGCGACTCTCCCTGTGGAGATATTATAATAACAGACCACTCAGTGACTCCCTGTGGAGATACTATAATAACAGACCCTCTCAGTCAATCTCCCTGTAGAGATCTATAATAGCAGACCCACTCAGTCACTCTCCCTGTGGAGACAGTATAATAACAGAACCACTCAGTGACTCTCCCTGTGGAGATTGTGTAATAACAGGACCACTCAGTGACTCTCCGTGTGGAGATACAATAATAACAGACCCACTCAGTGACTCTCCCTGTGAAGATTCTGTAATAACAGAACAACTCAGGCACTCTCACTGTGGAAATCCTGCAATAACAGACCCAGTCAGTGACTCTTTGAGTGGAGATATTACAATAACAGTCCCACTCAGTGACTCTCAAAGTGGAGATATTAAAGAAACAGCCCCACTCAGTCACTCTCCCTGTGGAGATACTAAAATAACAGGCCCACTCAGTGTGTCTCCCTGTGGTGATACTATAATAGCAGACCAACTCAGTGACTCGCCCTGTGGAGCTGCTATAATAACAGCCCCGCTCGATTACTCTCCCTGTGGAGATACGAGAATAACAGATCCTCTCAGTGACTCTCCCTTTGGAGATACTATAATCACAGACCCACTCAGTGACTCTCCTTGTGGAGATACTATAATAACAGAAACACTCAGTGACTCTCCTTGTGGAGATACTATAATAACACACCCACTCAGTGACTCTCCCTGTGGAGATACTATAATAACACACCCACTCAGTGACTCTCCCTGTGGAGATACTATAATAACACACCCACTCAGTGACTCTCCGTGTGGAGATACTAAAATAACAGACCCACTCAGTGACTCTCCCTGATAAGATATTATAATAACAGGACCACGAATATACTCTCCCTGTGGAGATACTACAAATCAGACACACTCAGTGACTCTCCCTGTGGAGATACTATAATAACAGACCCACTCAGTGACTCTCCCTGTGGAGATACTATAATAGCACACTCACTCAGTGACTCTCCCTGTGGAGATACTATAATAACAATCCCACTCAGTGACTCTCCCTGTGGAGATACTAAAATAATAGACCCACTCAGTGACTCTCCCTGATAAGATATTATAATAACAGGACCACGAATATACTCTCCCTGTGGAGATACTACAAATCAGACACACTCAGTGACTCTCCCTGTGGAGATACTATAATAACACACCCACTCAGTGACTCTCCCTGTGGAGATACTAAAATAACAGACCCACTCAGTCACCCTCGCTGTGGAGATACTGCAACAACAGATCCACTCAGTGACTCTCCCTGTGGAGATACTAAAATAACAGACCCACTCAGTGACTCTCCCTGATAAGATATTATAATAACAGGACCACGAATATACTCTCCCTGTGGAGATACTACAAATCAGACACACTCAGTGACTCTCCCTGTGGAGATACTATAAAAGCAGACCCACTCAGTGACTCTCCCTGTGGAGATACTATAATAACACACCCACTCAGTGACTCTCCCTGTGGCGATACTATAATAACAGACCCACTCAGTGACTCTCCCTGTGGAGATACTATAATAACAGACCCACTCAGTGACTCTCCCTGTGGAGATACTAAAATAACAGACCCACTCAGTGACTCTCCCTGATAAGATATTATAATAACAGGACCACGAATATACTCTCCCTGTGGAGATACTACAAATCAGACACACTCAGTAACTCTCCCTGTGGAGATACTATAATAACACACCCACTCAGTGACTCTCCCTGTGGAGATACTAAAATAACAGACCCACTCAGTCACCCTCGCTGTGGAGATACTGCAACAACAGATCCACTCAGTGACTCTCCCTGTGGAGATATTATAATAACAAATCCACTCAGTGACTTCCCTGTGGTGATACTAAAACAACACTCCCACTCAGTGACTCTCCCCATTGAGATACTATAACAGACCCACTCAGTCACTCTCTCTGTGGAAATACTATCATAACAGAGCCACTCAGTCACTCTCCCTGTGCAAATACTATAATAACAGACCCACTAAGTGACTCTCCCTGTGGAGATTCTGCAATTACAGTCCCACTCAGCGACTCTCCCTTCGGAGATATTATAATAACAGACACACTCAGCGACTCTCCCTGTGGAGATACTATAATAACTGGACCACTCAGTGACTCCCTGTGGAGATACTATAATAACAGACCCTCTCACTGGCACTCCCTGTGGAGATACTATAATAACAGCCCGACTCAGTTACTCTCCCAGTGGAGATATTATAATAACAGACCCACTCAGTGACTGTCCCGGTGGAAATTGTGTAATAACAAACATACTCAGTCACTCTCCATGTGGAAATCCTGCAATAAAAGACCCACTCAGTGACTTTCCTTGTGGAGATACTATAATAACAGAAACACTCAGTGACTCTCCCTGTGGAGATACTATAATAACAGACCCACTCAGTGACTCTCCCTGTGGAGATACTATAATAGCACACTCACTCAGTGACTCTCCCTGTGGAGATACTATAATAACAATCCCACTCAGTGACTCTCCCTGTGGAGATACTAAAATAATAGACCCACTCAGTGACTCTCCCTGATAAGATATTATAATAACAGGACCACGAATATACTCTCCCTGTGGAGATACTACAAATCAGACACACTCAGTGACTCTCCCTGTGGAGATACTATAATAACACACCCACTCAGTGACTCTCCCTGTGGAGATACTAAAATAACAGACCCACTCAGTCACCCTCGCTGTGGAGATACTGCAACAACAGATCCACTCAGTGACTCTCCCTGTGGAGATACTAAAATAACAGACCCACTCAGTGACTCTCCCTGATAAGATATTATAATAACAGGACCACGAATATACTCTCCCTGTGGAGATACTACAAATCAGACACACTCAGTGACTCTCCCTGTGGAGATACTATAAAAGCAGACCCACTCAGTGACTCTCCCTGTGGAGATACTATAATAACACACCCACTCAGTGACTCTCCCTGTGGCGATACTATAATAACAGACCCACTCAGTGACTCTCCCTGTGGAGATACTATAATAACAGACCCACTCAGTGACTCTCCCTGTGGAGATACTAAAATAACAGACCCACTCAGTGACTCTCCCTGATAAGATATTATAATAACAGGACCACGAATATACTCTCCCTGTGGAGATACTACAAATCAGACACACTCAGTAACTCTCCCTGTGGAGATACTATAATAACACACCCACTCAGTGACTCTCCCTGTGGAGATACTAAAATAACAGACCCACTCAGTGACAATCCCTGTGGAGATACTATAATAACAGATACACAAGGTGACTCTCCCTGTGGAGATACTATAATAACAGACCCACTCTGTCATTCTCCATGTGGCGATACTATAATAACAGACCCACTCAGTGACTCTCCCTGTGGAGATACCATAATAACAGACCCACTCTGTCATTCTCCATGTGGCGATACTATAATAACAGACCCACTCAGTGACTCTCCCTGTGGAGGTTCTGTGATAACAGACCAACTCAGTGACTATCCCTTTGGAAATACAACAACAACAGAGACAATCAGTGACTCTCCCTGTGGAAATACTATCAAAACAGACCCACTCAGTGACTCTCCCTGTGGTGATTCGATAATAACATTCCCAATCAGTGACTCTCCCTGTGGAGATATATTAATAACAGACCAACTCATTCACTCTCCCTATCGAAATCCTATACGAACAGAACACCTCAGTGACTCTCCCTGTGGAGATACTATAGTAACAGACCCACTCAGTGACTCTCCCTGCGGAAAAACTGCAATAACAGACCCACTCAGTGACTCTCCCTGTTTAGATACTACCACAACAGATCCACTCAGTGACGTCCCCTCGGAGATACTGTGATAACAGACCCACTCATTCACTCTCCCTATGGAGATATCAGAATAACAGACCAATCATTCTCTCTCCCAGTGGAGCTACTATAAAACAGACCCACTCAGTTCCTCTCACTGTGGAGATATTACATTAACAGACCCACTCAGTTACACTCCCTGCGGAGGTACTATAATAACAGACACACTCAGTGACTCTCCCTGTGGAGATTCTGTAATAACAGACCCACTCAGTTACTCTCCCTGCGGAGATACTATATTAACAGACCCACTCAGTGGCTCTCCCTGTGGAGATTCTGTAATAACACACCCTCTCAGTGACACTCCCTGTGGAGATATAATCATAACAGGACCACTCAGTGACTCACCCGGTGGCTTTACTACAATAACAATCAAATTCAGTGTCTACCCCAGTGGAGATACTTTGATATCGTACCCACTCAGTCACTCCCCCGTCAGAAATATTATAAAAGCAGAACTGCTCAGTTACTCTCCCATGAGAAATACAATAAATACAGACCCACTCAGTACCTCTCCCTGTGGAAATACTTTAACAACAGACACACTCAGTGACTCTTCCTGTGGAGTTACTAAAATAACAGACCCAATCAGTGACTCTTCCTGTGGAGATACTACAACAACAGACCCACTCAGTGACTCTCCCTGTGGAGACAGTATAATAACAGAACCACTCAGTGACTCTCCCTGTGGAGATTGTGTAATAACAGGACCACTCAGTGACTCTCCGTGTGGAGATACAATAATAACAGACCCACTCAGTGACTCTCCCTGTGAAGATTCTGTAATAACAGAACAACTCAGGCACTCTCACTGTGGAAATCCTGCAATAACAGACCCAGTCAGTGACTCTCTGTGTGGAGATATTACAATAACAGTCCCACTCAGTGACTCTCCCTGTGGAGATACTATAATAGCACACTCACTCAGTGACTCTCCCTGTGGAGATACTATAATAACAATCCCACTCAGTGACTCTCCCTCAGGAGATACTAAAATAATAGACCCACTCAGTGACTCTCCCTGATAAGATATTATAATAACAGGACTACGAATATACTCTCCCTGTGGAGATACTACAAATCAGACACACTCAGTGACTCTCCCTGTGGAGATACTATAATAACACACCCACTCAGTGACTCTCCCTGTGGAGATACTAAAATAACAGACCCACTCAGTCACCCTCGCTGTGGAGATACTGCAACAACAGATCCACTCAGTGACTCTCCCTGTGGAGATACTAAAATAACAGACCCACTCAGTGACTCTCCCTGATAAGATATTATAATAACAGGACCACGAATATACTCTCCCTGTGGAGATACTACAAATCAGACACACTCAGTGACTCTCCCTGTGGAGATACTATAAAAGCAGACCCACTCAGTGACTCTCCCTGTGGAGATACTATAATAACACACCCACTCAGTGACTCTCCCTGTGGCGATACTATAATAACAGACCCACTCAGTGACTCTCCCTGTGGAGATACTATAATAACAGACCCACCCAGTGACTCTCCCTGTGGAGATACTAAAATAACAGACCCACTCAGTGACTCTCCCTGATAAGATATTATAATAACAGGACCACGAATATACTCTCCCTGTGGAGATACTACAAATCAGACACACTCAGTAACTCTCCCTGTGGAGATACTATAATAACACACCCACTCAGTGACTCTCCCTGTGGAGATACTAAAATAACAGACCCACTCAGTCACCCTCGCTGTGGAGATACTGCAACAACAGATCCACTCAGTGACTCTCCCTGTGGAGATATTATAATAACAAATCCACTCAGTGACTTCCCTGTGGTGATGCTAAAACAACACTCCCACTCAGTGATTCTCCCCATTGAGATACTATAACAGACCCACTCAGTCACTCTCTCTGTGGAAATACTATCATAACAGAGCCACTCAGTCACTCTCCCTGTGCAAATACTATAATCACAGACCCACTAAGTGACTCTCCCTGTGGAGATTCTGCAATTACAGTCCCACTCAGCGACTCTCCCTTCGGAGATATTATAATAACAGACACACTCAGCGACTCTCCCTGTGGAGATACTATAATAACTGGACCACTCAGTGACTCTCCCAGTGGAGATATTATAATAACAGACCCACTCAGTGACTGTCCCGGTGGAAATTGTGTAATAACAAACATACTCAGTCACTCTCCATGTGGCAATCCTACAATAACAGACCCACTCAGTGACTCTCCTTGTGGAGATACTATAATAACAGAAACACTCAGTGACTCTCCCTGTGGAGATATTATAATAACAGACCCACTCAGTGACTCTCCCTGTTGAGATACTGTAATAACACCCCCACTCAGTAGCTCTCCCTGTGGAGATACTATAATAACAGACCTACTCAGTGACAATCCCTGTGGAGATACTATAATAACAGATACACAAGGTGACTCTCCCTGTGGAGATACCATAATAACAGACCCACTCTGTCATTCTCCATGTGGCGATACTATAATAACAGACCCACTCAGTGACTCTCCCTGTGGAGGTTCTGTGATAACAGACCAACTCAGTGACTATCCCTTTGGAAATACAACAACAACAGACCCACTCAGTGACTCTCCCTGTGGTGATTCGATAATAACATTCCCAATCAGTGACTCTCCCTGTGGAGATATTACGATAACTGACCCACTCAGTGACTCTTCCTGTGGAGATATATTAATAACAGACCAACTCATTCACTCTCCCTATCGAAATCCTATACGAACAGAACACCTCAGTGACTCTCCCTGTGGAGATACTATAGTAACAGACCCACTCAGTGACTCTCCCTGCGGAAAAACTGCAATAACAGACCCACTCAGTGACTCTCCCTGTTTAGATACTACCACAACAGATCCACTCAGTGACGTCCCCTCGGAGATACTGTGATAACAGACCCACTCATTCACTCTCCCTATGGAGATATCAGAATAACAGACCAATCATTCTCTCTCCCAGTGGAGCTACTATAAAACAGACCCACTCAGTTCCTCTCACTGTGGAGATATTACATTAACAGACCCACTCAGTTACACTCCCTGCGGAGGTACTATAATAACAGACACACTCAGTGACTCTCCCTGTGGAGATTCTGTAATAACAGACCCACTCAGTTACTCTCCCTGCGGAGATACTATATTAACAGACCCACTCAGTGGCTCTCCCTGTGGAGATTCTGTAATAACAGACCCACTCAGTGACTCTCCCTGTTTAGATACTACCACAACAGATCCACTCAGTGACGTCCCCTCGGAGATACTGTGATAACAGACCCACTCATTCACTCTCCCTATGGAGATATCAGAATAACAGACCAATCATTCTCTCTCCCAGTGGAGCTACTATAAAACAGACCCACTCAGTTCCTCTCACTGTGGAGATATTACATTAACAGACCCACTCAGTTACACTCCCTGCGGAGGTACTATAATAACAGACACACTCAGTGACTCTCCCTGTGGAGATTCTGTAATAACAGACCCACTCAGTTACTCTCCCTGCGGAGATACTATATTAACAGACCCACTCAGTGGCTCTCCCTGTGGAGATTCTGTAATAACACACCCTCTCAGTGACACTCCCTGTGGAGATATAATCATAACAGGACCACTCAGTGACTCTCCCGGTGGCTTTACTACAATAACAATCAAATTCAGTGTCTACCCCAGTGGAGATACTTTGATATCGTACCCACTCAGTCACTCCCCCGTCAGAAATATTATAAAAGCAGAACTACTCAGTTACTCTCCCATGAGAAATACAATAAATACAGACCCACTCAGTACCTTTCCCTGTGGAAATACTTTAACAACAGACACACTCAGTGACTCTTCCTGTGGAGTTACTAAAATAACAGACCCACTCAGTGACTCTTCCTGTGGAGATACTACAACAACAGACCCACTCAGTGACTCCTCCTGTGGAGATACTAGAACAACATACCCAGTCAGTGACTCTTCCTCTGGAAATGCTGTAATAACAGACCCACTCAGTGAGTCTTCCTGTGGAGATACTACAACAACAGACGGAATCAGTGACGCTCTCTGTGGAAATATTACAACAACAGACCCACTCAGTGACTCTTCCTTTGGAAATGCTGTAATAACAGAACCACTCAGTGACTCTCCCTGTGGAGATACTATAATAACAGACCCACTCAGTGACTCTCCCTGTGGAGATATAATCATAACAGGACCACTCAGTGACTCTCCCGGTGGCGATACTATAATAACAGACAAATTCAGTGTCTTCCCCAGTGGAGATACTTTGATATCAGACCCACTCAGTCACTCCCCCGTCAGAAATATTATAACAACAGAACCACTCCGCAACTCTCCCTGTGGAAATACTTTAATAACAGACACACTCAGTGACTCTTCCTGTGGAGATACTATAATAACAGACACACTCAGTGACTCTTCCTGTGGAGATACTATAATAACAGACACACTCAGTGACTCTTCTTGTGGAAATACTTTAATAACAGACACACTCAGTGACTCTTCCTGTGGAGATACTATAATAACAGACACACTCAGTGACTCTTCCTGTGGAGATACTACAACAACAGACCCACTCAGTGACTCTTCCTGTGGAGATACTATAATAACAGACTCACTCAGTGACTCTTCCTGTGGAGATACTATAATAACAGACACACTCAGTGACTGTTCCTGTGGAAATACCTTAATAACAGACACACTCAGTGACTCTTCCTGTGGAGATACTATAATAACAGACACACTCAGTGACACTTCCTGTGGAGATACTATAATAACAGACACACTCAGTGACTCTTCCTGTGGAAATACTTTAATAACAGACACACTCAGTGACTCTTCCTGTGGAGATACTATAATAACAGACACACTCAGTGACTCTTCCTCTGGAAAAGCTGTAATAACAGACCCACTCAGTGACTCTCCCTGTGGAGATACTACAATAACAGACCCACTCAGTGACTCTCCCAGTCGATATACGAGAATAACAGACCCACTCAGAGACTCTTCCTGTGGAGATACTACAACAACAGACCCAATCAGAGACGCTCTCTGTGGAAATATTATAATAACAGACCCACTCAGTGACTCTCCCTGTGGAGATACTATAAGAACAGACCCTTTCAGTGACTCTCCCTGTGGAGATACAATAATAACAGACACACTCAGTGACTCTTCCTGTGGAGATACTATAATAACAGAAACACTCAGTGACTCTTCCTGTGGAAATACTTTAATAACAGACACACTCAGTGACTATTCCTGTGGAGATACTATAATAACAGACACACTCAGAGACTCTTCCTGTGGAGATACTGCAACAACAGACCCACTCAGTGACTCTTCCTGTGGAGATACTATAATAACAGACACACTCAGTGACTCTTCCTCTGGAGATACTATAATAACAGACACATTCAGTGACTGTTCCTGTGGAAATACCTTAATAACAGACACACTCAGTGACTCTTCCTGTGGAGATACTATAATAACAGACACACTCAGTGACTCTTCCTGTGGAGATACTATAATAACAGACACACTCAGTGACTCTTCCTGTGGAGATACCACAACAACAGACCCACTCAGTGACTCTTCCTGCGGAGATACTATAATAACAGACACACTCAGTGACTCTTCCTGTGGAGATACTATAATAACAGACACACTCAGTGACTCTTCCTGTGGAAATACGTTAAGAACAGACACACTCAGTGACTCTTCCTGTGGAGATACTACAACAACAGACCCACTCAGTGACTCTTCCTGTGGAGATACTATAATAACAGACTCACTCAGTGACTCTTCCTGTGGAGATACAAGAATAACAGACACACTCAGTGACTGTTCCTGTGGAAATACCTTAATAACAGACACACTCAGTGACTCTTCCTGTGGAGATACTAGAATAACAGACACACTCAGTGACACTTCCTGTGGAGATACTATAATAACAGACACACTCAGTGACTCTTCCTGTGGAAATACTTTAATAACAGACACACTCAGTGACTCTTCCTGTGGAAATACGTTAATAACAGACACACTCAGTGACTCTTCCTGTGGAGATACTATAATAACAGAAACACTCAGTGACTCTTCCTGAGGAGATACTATAATAACAGACACACTCAGTGACTCTTCCTGTGGAAATACTTTAATAACAGACTCACTCAGTGACTCTGCCTGTGGAGGTACTATAATAAAAGACACACTCAGTGACTCTTCCTCAGGAAATGCTGTAATAACAGACCCACTCAGTGACTCTCCCTGTGGAGAGACTATAATAACAGACCCACTCAGCGACTCTCCCTGTGGATATACTATAACAACAGACCAACTCAGTGACTCTTCCTGTGGAGATAATATAATAACAGACCCACTCAGTGACTCTCCCTGTGGAGATACTGTAAGAACAGACCCTTTCAGTGACTCTCCCTGTGGAGATGCTATAATAACAGACACACTCAGTGACTCTTCCTGTGGAGATACTACAACAACAGACCCAATCAGAGACGCTCTCTGTGGAAATATTATAATAACAGACCCACTCAGTGACTCTCCCTGTGGAGATACTGTAAGAACAGACCCTTTCAGTGACTCTCCCTGTGGAGATACTATAATAACAGACACACTCAGTGACTCTTCCTGTGGAAATACTTTAATAACAGACACATTCAGTGACTCTTCCTGTGGAGATACTACAACAACAGACCCACTCAGTGACTCTTCCTGTGGAGATGCTATAATAACAGACACACTCAGTGACTCTTCCTATGGAGATACTATAATAACAGAGACACTCAGTGACTGTTCCTGTGGAAATACCTTAATAACAGACACACTCAGTGACTCTTCCTGTGGAGATACAATAATAACAGACACACTCAGTGACTCTTCCTGTGGAGATACTATAATAACAGACACACTCAGTGACTCGTTCTGTGGAAATACTTTAATAACAGACACACTCAGTGACTCTCCCTGTGGAGATACTATAATAACAGACACACTTAGTGACTCTTCCTCTGGAAATGCTGTAATAACAGACCCACTTAGTGACTCTCCCTGTGGATATACTATAATAACAGACCCACTCAGTGACTCTTCCTGTGGAGATACTACAACAACAGACCCAATCAGAGACGCTCTCTGTGGAAATATTATAATAACAGACACACTCAGTGACTCTTCCTGTGGAGATACTATAATAACAGACCCACTCAGTGACTCTTCCTGTGGTAATACTTTAATAACAGACACATTCAGTGACTCTTCCTGTGGAGATACTATAATAACAGACACACTCAGTGACTCTTCCTGTGGAGATACTACAACAACAGACCCATTCAGTGACTCTTCCTGTGGAGATACTATAATAACAGACACACTCAGTGACTCTTCCTGTGGAGATACTATAATAACAGACACACTCAGTGACTGTTCCTGTGGAAATACCTTAATAACAGACACACTCAGTGACTCTTCCTGTGGAGATACTATAATAACAGATACACTCAGTGACTCTTCCTGTGGAAATACTTTAATAACAGACACACTCAGTGACTCTTCCTGTGGAGATACTATAATAACAGACACACTCATTGACTCTTCCTCTGGAAATGCTGTAATAACAGACACACTCAGTGACTCTCCCTGTGGAGATACTATAATAACAGACCCACTCAGTGACTCTCCCTGTGGATATACTATAATAACAGACCCACTCAGTGACTCTTCCTGTGGAGATGCTACAACAACAGACCCAATCAGAGACGCTCTCTGTGGAAATATTATAATAACAGACCCACTCAGTGACTCTCCCTGTGGAGATACTATAATAACAGACACACTCAGTGACTCTTCCTGTGGAGATACTATAATAACAGACACACTCAGTGACTCTTCCTGTGGAAAAGCATTAATACCAGACACATTCAGTGACTCTTCCTGTGGAGATACCTTAATAACAGACACACTCAGTGACTCTTCCTGTGGAGATACTATAATAACAGACACACTCAGCGACTCTTCCTGTGGAGATACTATAATAACAGACACACTCAGTGACTCTTCCTGTGGAAATACTTTAATAACAGACACACTCAGTGACTCTTCCTGTGGAGATACTATAATAACAGACCCACTCAGTGACTCTCCATTTGGAGATACTATAATAACAGACACACTCAGTGACTCTTCCTGTGGAAATACATTAATAACAGACCCACTCAGTGACTCTTCCTGTGGAGATACTACAACAACAGACCCAATCAGAGACGCTCTCTGTGGAAATATTATAATAACAGACCCACTCAGTGGCTCTCCCTGTGGAGATACTATAAGAACAGACCCTTTCAGTGACTCTCCCTGTGGAGACACTATAATAACAGACCCACTCAGTGACTCTCCCTGTGGAGATACAATAATAACAGACCCACTCAGTGACTCTCCCTGTGGAGATACTACAATAACAGACCAACTCAGTCACTCTCCCTTTAGAAATATTATAATAGCAGAACTACTCCGTAACTCCCCCTTGAGAAATACTATAATAACATACCCACTCAGTGACTCTCCCTGTGGAGATACTATAATAAAAGACCCACTCACTGACACTCCTTGTGGAGATACTTCAACAACAGACCCTCAAGTCACTCTCCCTGTGGGGATACTATAATAACAGACCCACGCAGTGACTCTCCCTCTGGAGATACTCTAATATCAGACCCACTCAGTGACTCTCCCTGTGGAGATACTTTAATAACAGAACCACTCAGTGACTCTCCCTGTGGAGATTCTGTTAGAACAGACCCACTCAGTCACTCTCCCTGTGGAAATCCTCTAATAACAGACCCAGTCAGTGACTCTCCCTGTGGCGAGACTACAATAACAGACCCACTCAGTGACTCTCCCTGTGGAGATACTACAACAACAGACCCACTCAGTGACTCTCCCTGTGGAGATACTCTAATGACAGACACACTCAGTGACTCTCCCTGTGGAAATCCTGCAATAACAGACCCACTCAGTGTCTCTCCCTGTGGAGATACTATAATAACAGACACACTCAGTGACTTTTCCTGTGGAAATACCTTAATAACAGACACACTTAGTGACTCTTCCTGTGGAAATACTTTAATAACAGACACACTCAGTGACTCTTCCTGTGGAGATACTATAATAACAGACACACTCAGTGACTGTTCCTGTGGAAATACCTTAATAACAGACACACTCAGTGACTCTTCCTGTGGAGATACTATAATAACAGACACACTCAGTGACTCTCCCTGTGGAGATACTATAATAACAGACACACTCAGTGACTCTTCCTGTGGAAATACTTTAATAACAGACACACTCAGTGACTCTTCCTGAGGAGATACTATAATAACAGACACACTCAGTGACTCTTCCTCTGGAAATGCTGTAATAACAGACCCACTCAGTGACTCTCCCTGTGCATATACAATAATAATAGACCCACTCAGTGACTCTTCCTGTGGAGATACTACAACAGACCCAATCAGAGACGCTCTCTGTGGAAATATTATAATAACAGACCCACTCAGTGACTCTCCCTGTGGAGATACTATTCGAACAGACCCTTTCAGTGACTCTACCTGTGGAGATACTATAATAACAGACAAACTCAGTCACTCTTCCTGTGGAGATACTATAATAACAGACACACTCAGTGACTCTTCCTGTGGAAATACTTTAATAACAGACACATTCAGTGACTCTTCCTGCGGAGATACTATAATAACAGACACACTCAGTGACTCTTCCTGTGGAGATACTACAACAACAGACCCACTCAATGACTCATCCTGTGGAGATACTATAATAACAGACATACTCAGTGACTCTTCCTGTGGAGATACTGTAATAACAGACACACTCAGTGACTGTTCCTGTGGAAATACCTTAATAACAGACACACTCAGTGACTCTTCCTGTGGAAATACTTTAATAACAGACACAGTCAGTGACTCTTCCTGTGGAGATACTATAATAACAGACACACTCAGTGACTCTTCCTCTGGAAATGCTGTAATAACAGACCCAATCAGTGACTCTCCCTGTGGAGATACTATAATAACAGACCCACTCAGTGACTCTCCCTGTGGATATACGATAATAACAGACCCACTCAGTGACTCTTCCTGTGGAGATACTACAACAACAGACCCAATCAGAGACGCTCTCTGTGGAAATATTATAATAACAGACCCACTCAGTGACTCTCCCTGTGGAGATACTATAAGAACAGACCCTTTCAGTGACTCTACCTGTGGAGATACTATAATAACAGACACACTCAGTCACTCTTCCTGTGGAGATACTATAATAACAGACACACTCAGTGACTCTTCCTGTGGAAATACTTTAATAACAGACACATTCAGTGACTCTTCCTGTGGAGATACTGTAATAACAGACACACTCAGTGACTCTTCCTGTGGAGATACTACAACAACAGACCCAGTCAGTGACTCTTCCTGTGGAGATACTATAATAACAGACATACTCAGTGACTCTTCCCATGGAGATACTATAATAACAGACACACTCAGTGACTGTTCCTGTGGAAATACCTTAATAACAGACCCAAACAGTGACTCTCCCTGTGGAGTTACTATAAGAACAGACCCTTTCAGTGACTCTCCCTGTGGAGATACTATAATAACAGACACAATCAGTGACTCTTCCTGTGGAGATACTATAATAACAGACACACTCAGTGACTCTTCCTGTGGAAATACTTTAATAACAGACACATTCAGTGACTCTTCCTGTGGAGATACTATAATAACAGACACACTCAGTGACTCTCCCTGTGGATATACTATAATAATAGACCCACTCAGTGACTCTTCCTGTGGAGATACTACAACAGACCCAATCAGAGACGCTCTCTGTGGAAATATTATAATAACAGACCCACTCAGTGACTCTCCCTGTGGAGATACTATAAGAACAGACCCTTTCAGTGACTCTACCTGTGGAGATACTATAATAACAGACACACTCAGTCACTCTTCCTGTGGAGATACTATAATAACAGACACACTCAGTGACTCTTCCTGTGGAAATACTTTAATAACAGACACATTCAGTGACTCTTCCTGTGGAGATACTACAACAACAGACCCACTCAGTGACTCTTCCTGTGGAGATACTGTAATAACAGACATACTCAGTGACTCTTCCCATGGAGATACTATAATAACAGACACACTCAGTGACTGTTACTGTGGAAATACCTTAATAACAGACACACTCAGTGACTCTTCCTGTGGAGATACTATAATAACAGACACACTCAGAGACTCTTCCTCTGGAAATGCTGTAATAACAGACCCAATCAGTGACTCTCCCTGTGGAGATACTATAATAACAGACCCACTCAGTGACTCTCCCTGTGGATATACTATAATAACAGACCCACTCAGTGACTCTTCCTGTGGAGATACTACAACAACAGACCCAATCAGAGACGCTCTCTGTGGAAATATTATAATAACAGACCCAAACAGTGACTCTCCCTGTGGAGTTACTATAAGAACAGACCCTTTCAGTGACTCTCCCTGTAGAGATACTATAATAACAGACACACTCAGTGACTCTTCCTGTGGAGATACTATAATAACAGACACTCTCAGTGACTCTTCCTGTGGAAATACTTTAATAACAGACACACTCAGTGACTCTTCCTGTGGAGATACTATAATAACAGACACACTCAGTGACTCTTCCTGTGGAGATACTATAATAACAGACACACTCAGTGACTCTTCCTGTGGAGATACTATAATAACAGACACACTCAGTGACTCTTCCTCTGGAAATGCTGTAATAACAGACCCACTCAGTGACTCTCCCTGTGGATATACTATAATAACAGACCCACTCAGTGACGCTTCCTGTGGAGATACTACAACAACAGACCCACTCAGTGACTCTTCCTGTGGAGATACTATAATAACAGACACACTCAGTGACTCTCCCTGTGGATATGCTATAATAATAGACCCACTCAGTGACTCTTCCTGTGGAGATACTACAACAGACCCAATCAGAGACGCTCTCTGTGGAAATATTATAATAACAGACCCACTCAGTGACTCTCCCTGTGGAGATACTATAAGAACAGACCATTTCAGTGACTCTACCTGTGGAGATACTATAATAACAGACACACTCAGTCACTCTTCCTGTGGAGATACTATAATAACAGACACACTCAGTGACTCTTCCTGTGGAAATACTTTAATAACAGACACATTCAGTGACTCTTCCTGTGGAGATACTACAACAACAGACCCACTCAGTGACTCTTCCTGTGGAGATACTATAATAACAGACATACTCAGTGACTCTTCCCATGGAGATACTATAATAACAGACACACTCAGTGACTGTTACTGTGGAAATACCTTAATAACAGACACACTCAGTGACTCTTCCTGTGGAGATACTATAATAACAGACACACTCAGAGACTCTTCCTCTGGAAATGCTGTAATAACAGACCCAATCAGTGACTCTCCCTGTGGAGATACTATAATAACAGACCCACTCAGTGACTCTCCCTGTGGATATACTATAATAACAGACCCACTCAGTGACTCTTCCTGTGGAGATACTACAACAACAGACCCAATCAGAGACGCTCTCTGTGGAAATATTATAATAACAGACCCAAACAGTGACTCTCCCTGTGGAGTTACTATAAGAACAGACCCTTTCAGTGACTCTCCCTGTAGAGATACTATAATAACAGACACACTCAGTGACTCTTCCTGTGGAGATACTATAATAACAGACACACTCAGTGACTCTTCCTGTGGAAATACTTTAATAACAGACACATTCAGTGACTCTTCCTGTGGAGATACTATCCTAACAGACACACTCAGTGACTCTTCCTGTGGAGATACTACAACAACAGACCCACTCAGTGACTCTTACTGTGGAGATACTATAATAACAGACACACTCAGTGACTCTTCCTGTGGAGATACTATAATAACAGACACACTCAGTGACTCTTCCTGTGGAGATACTATAATAACAGACACACTCAGTGACTCTTCCTGTGGAAATACTATCATAACAGACACACTCAGTGACTCTTCCTGTGGAGATACTATAATAACAGACACACTCAGTGACTCTTCCTCTGGAAATGCTGTAATAACAGACCCACTCAGTGACTCTCCCTGTGGATATACTATAATAACAGACCCACTCAGTGACGCTTCCTGTGGAGATACTACAACAACAGACCCAATCAGAGACGCTCTCTGTGGAAATATTATAATAACAGACCCACTCAGTGACTCTCCCTGTGGAGATACTATAAGAACAGACCCTTTCAGTGACTCTCCCTGTGGAGATACTATAATAACAGACACACTCAGTGACTCTTCCTGTGGAGATACTATAATAACAGACACACTCAGTGACTCTTCCTGTGGAAATACTTTAATGACAGAAACATTCAGTGACTCTTCCTGTGGAGATACTATAATAACAGACACACTCAGTGACTCTTCCTGTGGAGATACTACAACAACAGACCCACTCAGTGACTCTTTCTGTGGAGATACTATAATAACAGACACACTCAGTGACTCTTCCTGTGGAGATACTATAATAACAGACACACTCAGTGACTGTTCCTGTGGAAATACCTTAATAACAGACACACTCAGTGACTCTTCCTGTGGAGATACTATAATAACAGACACACTCAGCGACTCTTCCTGTGGAGATACTATAATAACAGACACACTCAGTGACTCTTCCTGTGGAAATACTTTAATAACAGACACACTCAGTGACTCTTCCTGTGGAGATACTATAATAACAGACACACTCAGTGACTCTTCCTGTGGAGATACGATAATAACAGACACACTCAGCGACTCTTCCTGTGGAGATACTATAATAACAGACACACTCAGTGACTCTTCCAGTGGAAATACTGTAATAACAGACCCACTCAGTGACTCTCCCTGTGGAGATACTATAATAACAGACCCACTCAGTGACTCTCCCTGTGGATATACTATAATAACAGACCCACTCAGTGACTCTTCCTGTGGAGATACTACAACAACAGACCCAATCAGAGACGCTCTCTGTGGAAATATTATAATAACAGACCCACTCAGTGACTCTCCCTGTGGAGATACGATAAGAACAGACCCTTTCAGTGACTCTCCCTGTGGAGATACTATAATAACAGACCCACTCAGTGACTCTTCCTTTGGAGATACTATAATAACAGACACACTCAGTGACTCTTCCTGTGGAAATACTTTAATAACAGACACATTCAGTGACTCTTCCTGTGGAGATACTATAATAACAGACACACTCAGTGACTCATCCTGTGGAGATACTACAACAACAGACCCACTCAGTGACTCTTCCTGTGGAGATACTATAATAACAGACACACTCAGTGACTCTTCCTGTGGAGATACTATAATAACAGACACCCTCAGTGACTCTTCCTCTGGAAATGCTGTAATAACAGACACACTCAGTGACTCTTCCTGTGGAGATACTATAATAACAGACACCCTCAGTGACTCTTCCTCTGGAAATGCTGTAATAACAGACCCACTCAGTGACTCTCCCTGTGGAGATACTATGATAACAGACCCACTCAGTGACTCTCCCAGTGGATATACTATAATAACAGACCCACTCAGTGACTCTTCCTGTGGAGATGCTACAACAACAGACCCAATCAGAGACGCTCTCTGTGGAAATATTATAATAACAGACCCACTCAGTGACTCTCCCTGTGGAGATACTATAAGAACAGACCCTGTCAGTGACTCTTCCTGTGGAGATACTATAATAACAGACACACTCAGTGACTCTTCCTGTGGAAATACATTAATAACAGACACATTCAGTGACTCTTCCTGTGGAGATACTATCATAACAGACACACTCAGTGACTCTTCCTGTGGAGATACTACAACAACAGACCCACTCAGTGACTCTTCCTGTGGAGATACTATAATAACAGACACATTCAGTGACTCTTCCTGTGGAGATACTATAATAACAGACACACTCAATGACTGTTCCTGTGGAAATACCTTAATAACAGACACACTCAGTGACTCTTCCTGTGGAGATACTATAATAACAGACACACTCAGTGACTCTTCCTGTGGAAATACTTTAATAACAGACACACTCAGTGACTCTTCCTGTGGAGATACTGCAATATCAGACCAACTCAGTCACTCTCCCTTTAGAAATATTATAATAGCATAACTACTCCGTAACTCCCCCTTGAGAAATATTATAATAACATACCCACTCAGTGACTCTCCCTGTGGAGATACTATAATAAAAGACCCACTCACTGACACTCCTTGTGGAGATACTTCAACAACAGACCCTCAAGTCACTCTCCCTGTGGGGATGCTATAATAACAGACCCACGCAGTGACTCTCCCTCTGGAGATACTCTGATATCAGACCCACTCAGTGACTCTCCCTGTGGAGATACTTTAATAAAAGAACCACTCAGTGACTCTCCCTGTGGAGATTCTGTTAGAACAGACCCACTCAGTCACTCTCCCTGTGGAAATCCTCTAATAACAGACCCAGTCAGTGACTCTCCCTGTGGCGAGACTACAATAACAGACCCACTCAGTGACTCTCCTGGTGGAGATACTACAACAACAGACCCACTCAGTGACTCTTTGTGGAGATACTATAATAACAGACCCACTCAGTGACTCTCCCTGTGGAGATACTCTAATGACAGACACACACAGTGACTCTCCCTGTGGAAATCCTGTAATAACAGACCCACTCAGTGTCTCTCCCTGTGGAGATACTATAATAACAGATCAACTCAGTGACTCTCTCTGTCGAGGTACTATAATCACAGCCCCGCACAGTGACTTCCCCTGTGGAGATACTATAATAACAGACCCACTCAGTGACTCTCCCTGTGGAGATATTATAATAATAGACCCACTCAGTGACTCTCCCTGTGGAGATACTCTAATAACAGAAACACTCAGTGACTCAGTGACTCTCCCTGTGGAGATACTCTAATAACAGAAATACTCAGTGACTCTCCCTGTGCAGATACTCAAATAACAGAAACACTCAGTGACTGTCCCTGTGGAGATATGATAATAACAGAATCACTCTGTAACTCTTCCTTGAGAAATACTATAACAACAGACCCACTCAGTGACTCTCCCTGTGGAGATACTATAATAACAGACCCACTCATTGACTCTCCCTGTGGTGATACTCTAATAACAGAAACACTCAGTGACTCTCCCTGTGTAAATCCTGTAATAACAGACCCACTCAGTGACTCTGCCTGTGGAGATACTTTAATAACAGAACCACTCAGTGACTCTCCCTGTGGAGAGTCTGTTAGAACAGACCCACTCAGTGACTCTCTCTGTTGAGATACTATAATAACAGATACACAAGGTGACTCTCCCATTGGAGATACTGTAATACAGATCAACTCAGTGACTCTCCCTGTGGAGATACTATAATAATAGACCCACTCAGTGACATCCCTGTGGAGATACTAGAATAACAGAAATACTCAGTAACTCTCCCTGTGGAGATACTACTATAACAGATCCACTCAGTCACTCTCCCTGTGGAGATACTATAATAAAAGACCCACTCAGTGACTGTCCCCGTGGATATACTATAATAACAGACACACTCAGTGACTCTTCCTGTGGAGATACTACAACAACAGACCCAATCAGAGACGCTCTCTGTGGAAATATTATAATAACAGACCCACTCAGTGACTCTCCCTGTGGAGATACTACAAGAACAGACCCTTTCAGTGACTCTGCCTGTGGAGATACTATAATAACAGACCCACTCAGAGACTCTTCCTGTGGAGATACTATAATAACAGACACACTCAGTGACTCTTCCTGTGGAAATACTTTAATAACAGACACATTCAGTGACTCTTCCTGTGGAGATACTATAATAACAGACACACTCAGTGACTCATCCTGTGGAGATACTACAACAACAGTCCCACTCAGTGACTCTTCCTGTGGAGATACTATAATAACAGACACACTCAGTGACTCTTCCTGTGGAAATACTTTAATAACAGACACACTCAGTGACTCTTCCTGTGGAGATACTATAATAACAGACACACTCAGTGACTCTTCCTCTGGAAATGCTGTAATAACAGACCCACTCAGTGACTCTCCCTGTGGAGATACTATAATAACAGACCCACTCGGTGATTCTCCCTGTGGATATACTATAATAACAGACCCACTCAGTGACTCTTCCTGTGGAGATGATACAACAACAGACCCAATCAGAGACGCTCTCTGTGGAAATATTATAATAACAGACCCACTCAGTGACTCTCCCTGTGGAGATACTATAAGAACAGACCCTTTCAGTGACTCTCCCTGTGGAGATACTATAATAACAGACACATTCAGTGACTCTTCCTGTGGAGATACTATAATAACAGACACACTTAGTGACTCTTCCTGTGGAGAATCTACAACATCAGACCCACTCAGTGACTCTTCCTGTGGAGATACTATAATAACAGACACACTCATTGACTCTTCCTGTGGAGATACTATAATAACAGACACACTCAGTGACTCTTCCTGTGGAAATACTTTAATAACAGACCCACTCAGTGACTCTTCCTGTGGAGATACTACAACAACAGACCCAATCAGAGACGCTCTCTGTGGAAATATTATAATAACAGACCCACTCAGTGGCTTTCCCTGTGGAGATACTATAAGAACAGACCCTTTCAGTGACTCTCCCTGTGGAGATACTATAATAACAGACCCACTCAGTGACTCTCCCTGTGGAGATACAATAATAACAGACCCACTCAGTGACTCTCCCTGTGGAGATACTACAATAACAGACCAACTCAGTCACTCTCCCTTTAGAAATATTATAATAGCAGAACTACTCCGTAACTCCCCCTTCAGAAATACTATAATAACATACCCACTCAGTGACTCTCCCTGTGGAGATACTATAATAAAAGACCCACTCACCGACACTCCTTGTGGAGATACTTCAACAACAGACCCTCAAGTCACTCTCCCTGTGGAGATACTATAATAAAAGACCCACTCAGTGACTGTCCCTGTGGATATACTATAATAACAGACACACTCAGTGACTCTTCCTGTGGAGATACTACAACAACAGACCCAATCAGAGACGCTCTCTGTGGAAATATTATAATAACAGACCCACTCAGTGACTCTCCTGTGGAGGTACTATAAGAACAGATCCTTTCAGTGACTCTCCCTGTGGAGATACTATAATAACAGACCCACTCAGTGACTCTTCCTGTGGAGATACTATAATAACAGACACACTCAGTGACTCTTCCTGTGGAAATACTTTAATAACAGACACATTCAGTGACTCTTCCTGTGGAGATACTATAATAACAGACACACTCAGTGACTCATCCTGTGGAGATACTACAACAACAGACCCACTTAGTGACTCTTCCTGTGGAGATACTATAATAACAGACACACTCAGTGACTCTTCCTGTGGAAATACTTTAATAACAGACACGCTCAGTGACTCTTCCTGTGGAGATACTATAATAACAGACACACTCAGTGACTCTTCCTGTGGAAAAAATTTAATAACAGACACACACAGTGACTCTTCCTGTGGAGATACTACAACAACAGACCCACTTAGTGACTCTTCCTGTGGAGATACTATAATAACAGACACACTCAGTGACTCTTCCTGTGGAAATACTTTAATAACAGACCCACTCAGTGACTCTCCCTGTGGAGATACTATAATAACAGACCCACTCAGTGACTCCCCCTGTGGATATACTATAATAACAGACCCACTCAGTGACTCTTCCTGTGGAGATGCTACAACAACAGACCCAATCAGAGACGCTCTCTGTGGAAATATTATAATAACAGACCCACTCAGTGACTCTCCCTGTGGAGATACTATAAGAACAGACCCTTTCAGTGACTCTCCCTGTGGAGATACTATAATAACAGACCCACTCAGTGACTCTCCCTGTGGAGATACAATAATAACAGACCCACTCAGTGACTCTCCCTGTGGAGATACTACAATAACAGACCAACTCAGTCACTCTCCCTTTAGAAATATTATAATAGCAGAACTACTCCGTAACTCCCCCTTGAGAAATACTATAATAACATACTCACTCAGTGACTCTCCCTGTGGAGATACTATAATAAAAGACCCACTCACTGACACTCCTTGTGGAGATACTTCAACAACAGACCCTCAAGTCGCTCTCCCTGTGGGGATACTATAATAACAGACCCACGCAGTGACTCTCCCTCTGGAGACACTCTAATATCAGACCCACTCAGTGACTCTCCCTGTGGAGATACTTTAATAACAGAACCACTCAGTGACTCTCCCTGTGGAGATTCTGTTAGAACAGACCCACTCAGTCACTCTCCCTGTGGAAATCCTCTAATAACAGACCCAGTCAGTGACTCTCCCTGTGGCGAGACGACAATAACAGACCCACTCAGTGACTCTCCCTGTGGAGATACTACAACAACAGACCCACTCAGTGACTCTTTGTGGAGATACTATAATAACAGACCCACTCAGTGACTCTCCCTGTGGAGATACTCTAATGACGGACACACTCAGTGACTCTCCCTGTGGAAATCCTGTAATAACAGACCCACTCAGTGTCTCTCCCTGTGGAGATACTATAATAACAGATCAACTCAGTGACTCTCCCTGTCGAGGTACTATAATCACGGCCCCGCTCACTGACTTCCCCTTTGGAGATACTATAATAACAGACCCACTCAGTGACTCTCCCTGTGGAGATATTATAATAATAGACCCACTCAGTGACTCTCCCTGTGGAGATACTCTAATAACAGAAACACTCAGTGACTCAGTGACTCTCCCTGTGGAGATACTCTAATAACAGAAACACTCAGTGACTCTCCCTGTGCAGATACTCTAATAACAGAAACACTCAGTGACTGTCCCTGTGGATATATGATAATAACAGCACCACTCAGTGACTCTCCCTGTGTAAATCCTGTAATAACAGACCCACTCGGTGACTCTGCCTGTGGAGATACTTTAATAAATGAACCACTCAGTGACTCTCCCTGTGGAGAGTCTCTTAGAACAGACCCACTCAGTGACTCTCTCTGTTGAGATACAATAATAACAGATACACAAGGTGACTCTCCCTGTGGAAATACTGTAATACAGATCAACTCAGTGACTCTCCCTGTGGAGATACTATCATAACAGACCCACTCAGTGACATCCCTGTGGAGATACTAGAATAACAGAAATACTCAGTAACTCTCCCTGTGGAGATACTACTATAACAGATCCACTCAGTCACTCTCCCTGTGGAGATACTATAATAAAAGACCCACTCAGTGACTCTCCCTGTGAAGATATTGTTGTAGGGTATTCACAAGCGTAGAGGCAACTGCAGTAAATATCATGCTGTTTAAATGTTCTTTGAGTAACCAGTAATGTATAATCTTCGTGAACAATGAAGAGGTTGCCAGGCATCGTGGGGCTTAGCCAACGTGACCACATGCCACACAGGAGCTGAGTAAACATAAATTCAAACAAAGACTCATTAAATGGAAAGCAGATGTCCTTGTGGAATGTTGACAAAGGTACCAGCCTGTAACGAGGTCAAGCTAAGATGGTGAGCGTACATGGAAAACATCATGAGTAATCCCCTATCTGTCTATTGGCCGGTTGTGCAGCCCCTCCATGCCTCGTGACTACTTCTATTGGCTCTAATAATCAATGTATATGATCTATAATCGTTGTGATTGGACCATGTCCAGCCAGAATGGGCTGAGTAACTGTTTGAAAATGTATAAGTATTGATGATTTTCCTTTGTTCGGTGGAGAGTATTCTGGACAGCCCAGTGACCTGCTCCCCGCTGGCGTAACTAAATAAACTTTTGACATTGGAGCAGACCTGAGTGTCGAGTGATTCTTCTAGATTCATTCCCGCTAATAATTGGCGTAGTCGGCAGGATAAGGTGTAAGTCAACTCTTCTGCGACCCCGATATCCCAATCAACCAGCCTGAGCCTGAATTAAGAGGACTGATTCCCACGTGACGGCCAGGATCAAGTGGGCGGGGTAAACAAAGGGGCCAAGGGGGAGTTGGCTGGAGCCTGATCCCGAACTTGAGAACAGGATTCGGCAGTCACTTGATGCCCTCAGGAATACCGGGTGAGTATCTTTAAAGCTTATCCCGGGGTCGGGTGGTGTTTCGCGACCGATGAATGCCAAGCTTGTGAACAGGATCTGAGCAATGGTCAAACGGTGGTAGGTAGTTCGTTAAGATACGTAGGCACTGTCGAGAAGGGTTTGGAATATATGTATGCGTATATATATATCATAATCTTGTTGTGTGAAATTCTGACAGACTTGTGATCCGACAGTTAGCCAGGAGACGGTCTACTACAAGTTGCGCTAGTTTGAAAGCGGATCTCTGAGAGTAGATTCTAACGGTTCTAATCCTACCCAAGCATGGCCCGTGAAAAGATGGAGCACGAGTGGGGACCGGAGGGGTCCCTTACCTGCCACCTGGCAGAGAAACACAAAAAGTTAGTAGGAAAGATGATTGACTCAGTTTGGAATCCCCACGACCCTGCCGCAAAGCAAATGGAGTGGTGACAAAAATAAAAAAAGCATTCACTAAGTTTATGGCAGAGTGAAATAAAAGACTATGTGTTAGAGTAAAAGCAAGTTACTGTGTCTTTGATTCGAATGTGTGAATGTTGGAAGCGTCCACGAATGAATTGAATGTCTGGGCTGTGCAGCTCGTGTTCTGTACAAATGACTGTCGTTAACTCTTTGTTGCCTGGCTTTAATGTTGAAAGCATGAGTCTATTAAGTTGTTTGGAATTGAATGAGTGTGAAAAGTGATTGTTAAGTGCGTTCATTTCGATTTAAGATTGTGCCCCCAGGAATGGGATATAAAATTGAATTATATCTCTGGCATAAATGTCCCAGTGTTGTGGTAACATAAAATGGCCACCGAGAACCAGCCTAAAATGGCTGACTAATGTTTGTGCATTTCCACAGATATTTGAGAGAGGAGAGAGAGAGAGAGTCAGATAGACAGAAAGAGAGACAAAGAGAGAGACACAGACCAAGACACAGAGAGTGATCGCAAGATATTTGTCATTGGACAGAGGAAGAGGAGGAGGCCATGTGGCCCCTCAACCCTCTTCTGTCATTCAATGAGCTCCTGGCTGATGTTTGATCTAACTCCATGTACCTATCTTTGCCCCTTAATACCTTTAGTTAACAAAAATCTATCAAACTCAGATTTAAAAACTAACAAGTGCCTCAGCATCAATTGCTGATTGTGGAAAAGAGTTCCAAACTGATAACACACCTGGTGTGTTGAAGTTTTTCTTCATTTCACTCCTGAAAGGTTTTTAGACTGCGTTTAGATTTTTAGACTATGCCCCCAAGCCCCTGACTCCGCAGCAAGTGGGAATTGTTACTCTCGGTCCACCCGTTCAGTTTCCCTTATTATCTTGAAAACATTCATCAAATCACCCCATAACCTTCTAAATTCCATGGAAAGGAGATGTTGGAGCAGGAGGGGAGACTGGAGCAGATGGTTTGGGAAAGTGGATAAACTGAAGCAATGGATGAGGAGACTGAGGATTCAATACAGTGAGAGGAGAGGCTGAGATTCACAGGGAGAGACTGCAGCAGAGTGTTAGAGGAAATCTAATCTATAGATCCCAGTAATACAACTCAATTCATACATTCAAACAATAATCCCTGTGGTTCTTGGTGTTGCAGAACCGTTCATTGTTTATACTATATAGTCATTATATTTAGTTTGTACAGGCTATTAAATATAAATTTAAATATATTTCTGATATCAACCTCGCTCTTTATTGAATTCAGCAGTCACAGAGATTTTAAAGTGCAGTATTTAAATAATGAATTACAATCAGTGATTAACTGATTCTATTCTGTTTATTCAGTCACTGAGTAAGGAAGAGGAACTTGCGACAAAACAAAATGAGGACCTGACAAAAATCAACACAGAGGATCAAGTCCAACAGGAAAATGAACACAATCTGACAACAGACAAGTTCAACTCACAGTTTCTCTCACTAATCGTTCTGCACATTCCAGCACTTTATGATAGTGAATTATTCACACTGCTGCTTCTTTCACTTTCTCTTTCCTTCTGCTTTTCTTTTTCCCTCGGTTTCGTTCTCCCTGCACCATTTCTCCTTCACTATCTCTCTGGAGTACTCACACCCTGTAAATTGTTGCTGAATGCTGCTTTTCACATATGATTTATTCATAACATTCTGCATCTGTGTTCTGTACACCAGCCCTAGGTTTAATGATTCTATTCTCTGAGTAGGTTTGTTCAATGGTGAAACCTCTGTGAATAATGTAATGTATCTACAGACCACACAAGTCTCCACCTGTTCACCTACACTCTTCACTTCATCTACAATACATGGAATAAACAGGATCGAAAGCTCCTTCCAGCCAAATGTCACAATCATAGAAATTCCTTGTCCTGGAATTATAAAGTAATCTGTTAGATTGTGGGATTGTTTGATTGCGAAGGCTGATAATCTACAGATAAATGGAAAGACTCTTGATTCCAACTGATAGCGTGATAACCACTAAAACATCACATCAATACATGCTATTTTACAATGTAGTCCAGTGACAGTGAAGGTCCACAGTGAAGCAGAGAAGGAGAAGTGAAAGTGTCAGCAGCAAACGCAGTTCAGTAGCCAGGCCTCTGAAGCAGAGTCAGACACACAAGGAATGAAAGCATATTTAATGACAGTGATAATCATTAAATACATTGAAATCCCAGTTAAACTGAGACATGTTATTGGCGAGGGAGAACATTGTTCTGTCCCCTTGTAACACTGAGACTGTGAGATGTCTCATTATCAATCACTGAAAAAAAAATCATCAAAATATTCCAGGACCGGTGAGATCCACATCATAAAAATGTTAAAAACTCCTGATGGTCTGATTATTGATCCTCACTGAAACATCTCATTCCAATGCATT
Source organism: Heterodontus francisci (assembly GCF_036365525.1). Taxonomy (NCBI): domain Eukaryota; kingdom Metazoa; phylum Chordata; class Chondrichthyes; order Heterodontiformes; family Heterodontidae; genus Heterodontus; species Heterodontus francisci. The sequence continues at coordinate 925,975 of NW_027140557.1, read as the reverse complement.
CAATACACAGAATAATCAAGTAACAATGCCACAGTTACTTAAAACAATACCATTAAATACTTAATGCAGTTCCTGAAAGAGTAGACAATGAGGAGATTCCATCAGTAAATTGCTGGAAAAGAACAGGCAGCTGTGTAACACACACACAGAGGGAAGTAATACCCAGTACAGCAGCACAGTTAACATCGATTTACACCATTAACATCTGAGATGCTTGCTTACCAGGAACTCCAATTGCTTCAAGTACAGGATAGTAAATGTCTTCTATCTGATGCATTACTGGATATCCCATTTCTGTGAGAAGCAGGGACTTCTATTTGCCTGGAATCCACAGCTCCACTGGGGACTCTGAGCTGATCCATTCCAATGGGTCCTGATTTATACAGGGGATACGTCTCCACTGACACGGTTATACCCCTGATCATTGCTATTAGTTACACTCACCTGAACAAACACATTACATCAGCAGCTTTGACTCTGATGGAAATAATGTGGTAGATAAAACACAATCAATTCAATGTCAATGAAATTTTCTGAGGAAGACCTCTCTCGGGAATAAACCTGAAATCTGTACTCATGCAGCATGGCTGCTACAATTACTAGTGGCGTAATTTATATTTTCCATATTATTGTCTTGACCTTGTTCACTGCTGGCGTTTCCATTGTAAATGTAACTGATCTGTCTGCACTGAACACTGAATCCAGGGACAAAAGCAATCCCGTTTCACTCTGTTCCTGCCTTTTCCCAGTTAAAATGTGAACTTTGAGTCTCTGCATCGGGACCATGTTGAGAGCAACAGCCTAAAAACTACTGCGAGTGATATTAGGGGACGGACGCAGTACATATCCATTAAGGAAGCAGTCGCATAGTGATAATATCACTAGTCAAGTAATCCAGAGGCCCAACCTAATGGCTTGGGACAGAGGCTCAAATTCCACCATGGCAGGTGTATAAATTAGAGGGAGCTCCCCCTCAACATATAAACGGGACGGCACTCCCTGTCGATGTATAAAGTGGACGGAGTTCCCTCTCTATGTATAAAGTGGAGGGAGCTCCCTTTCTACGTATAAAGTGGAGGGAGTTCCCTCTCTATGTATAAAGTGGAGGGAGCTCCGTCTCTATGTATTAATTGGAGGGAGCTCCCTCTCTATGTATAAAGTGCAGGGAGCTCCATTTCTACGTATAAAGGGGAGGGAGTTCCCTCTCTATGTATAAAGTGGAGGGAGCTCCCTCTCTGTGTATAAAGTGGACGGAGCTCCCTCTCTATGTATAAATTGGACGGACCTCACTCTCTATGTATAAAGTGGAGGGAGCTCCCTTTCTACGTATAAAGTGGAGGGAGATCGCTCCCTATGTATAAATTGGAAGGGGCTCCCTCTCTATGTATTAAGTGGAGGGAGCTCCCTCTCTATGTATAAAGTGGAGGGAGCTCCCTCTCTACTTGACCGTATGTCGCACCCACATTGATAAGCTCTTGTGCTAGCTCAACAAACCCTTCACCAGAGACAGTTTGGAAAGATCGAATATCTTTGCAACAGAAACTCACGCATTTGTCTATAATTTCTGATTTCTTGTGAGTGGGTATGTTTTTTTTCTTGTCCGTACAAAGGAAGTTAAGTCTGACCGACTTGGCCCTGCTGTGGGTCGAGTACATCCTTTTACAGTGTGCCGCTGCAAAGATGAATTTCCTGTCTTTTTGCTGTGATATTTTAGTGGAGGTTTGCAAGATTTACATTGTACAAATCCACTTGAACTTTTACTCTTGCGGAAAGCAACAACATTAAAATGTTCCCACACGGAAGATTTACATTTTCCAGCTACAGGACTTTCCACTGCTAAACATTCTCCAGTAGACAGCATTTGTTTTACATCCATAGTGTACTGTAGTGTAAAATCACCTTTGGACACATGTAGTCGGGTGTAATCGTGTTTGGGTCAGGCAGCCAGGCTTTAAGTCAGATTTCGACTTCCACGTCCTATTGTTGAAGGGAAAACAAGCAGACACTGTTTAAAATGTGCCCTTAAACTTCTCACCTGATCTTTAAAAAACCGCCGCATCGTTATAGTGCAGCCATTTCTTTCTGCTGTTCACTGTCCAATAACAATGAACAGAGAGACTCTGGATCTGAACTGGGAACATTCATTACAGTTTGGAGACAGAAAGCAGCAATGATTTTCAATAATGAGTTCTTCTCATTCTGTCTCTCTCACCCTGTCCAGACACTGCCTGAGAAATACCTCTCTCTTCTCCTGACTCACTCCATGTCCCAGTACCAGGACCTGCTAAAGGCCTGCTACCAGACCCGAACCCAACAGGATCTGACGACATGTGTCAGGTTTGGGTTGGTCACTCTTCCGGGTGGAGCTCTTGGGCTCGGTTCGGACAAACGCACTATTAATCGGACTTGAAAGGTTGTTTAAAAAGATGAAGATTGGAGCCACAAAGTCAGTGATTGTTTGGTCATGAGTTAAACAGAAACCCATGGAGTTGTGCCATACTCTACCAGTATCTGTATTGCGTAAAATAAACACAGCAATTGCCTGAAGGCTCAGTAAATATCATTATACATTACCTGGACTCCTGCTTTACTGGTTGAAATACTTGCTGCAAGTTTACCCAGTGAGCAGCTGAGATGCAAAGAGCAGGAATGTTCTGAGTGATTAATTATTACAAAATGATTCTAAAATATACAGTATTTATATTAAAAAAATAACCTGTTCACTGTCAGGACTCGAGTCTACACACACACACAGTACCTGACCGAACCACAGCGGACCCGAGCCCGACCCGACCATCCCTTCACTTCCCTTCCAGACACCAAACCTGCAAGAAGCTGCAGCGCATGCGTGATGAGGGCAAAGTGACGGCACCGGCTCACTGCACAGACTCAGCTCCGACCCGCATTCCCAGCTCCGGTCAGTTTTTTTAAATTTCAATACTGACCAGCAGAGACTGACCGAGTGTGTCCGACCCGACCCGAACTGGACCCGAGCCCGAAAGCCGGAGCCGCAAGCGAGGCTCAAGCCGAGGCGGACGCATGTGCTCGGGTCCCTCTCGGGTTGGACTCGGGTATCCAGGCCTCTAGTGTACATTCCACACAGTCCCCGACTCCCGCTGAACTTCCCGCTATTCAATGTTAATCTCTGAACACATCTGCAGACTCGCTCCCAAACCTGGTGTTGCTGCTGGAAGCAGATGTTGTTTGTTCACTTACCCCGGGACCCGGATGTCTCCATTCGCAGCTGATTGAAACAATCTTCCGCTCACTCACTGAATGACGCTCAGAGACAGTGTTGGGGGAAGGGGAGCGCATGTGCTCTTCACCTCACCATGACGTCAGCGTGGGCGGGGCTATATCGCACGTGCGCAGATCTCTGCAACAAAACTCAATGGGAACTTTCCCCATTTCACCCTCATCAATGTGTGAACAATGAAACTGAACATGGGGTTAGGGTGGAAGGAGGGTGGGGAGGGGTGGAGGGAATCTATAACCTAGAAAGCCGGGAGCTGATCCCATATAGATGTTCAAATTGCCGTCTCTCCCTGCAGGGTGTTTGTTATTATTGAGACCCTCCTCTCAAAACAATCCGACAGAAACATGGGAGGAAGGAGGAAGTCGGTGTGTTTGCTGGGACCGTGTAGAATTCATTTCAGCCAGCAAAGGTTTGTCTAACCAGAGTGAAACCCGCGGTCAATGTGAGTAATAACGAGTGGCGATCTTCATCGTTTCATTCGAAACAAGAGAGACACGGAGCTGCCGCGATTTTACCGGACACACAAACACAGTGACAATAGAGCCTGTCCCAGAGTTTCAGCTCCCGGTTGTTAAATGTCCTCATGTACACAGTCTTTGCTGTCTGTGTCAGATTTGTCAGCAAGTGTTTAACTTTCCCTTTCTGTTCCTGACATATGAATGTGGATTTTACTATGTATCTCTCAGTTACTGGGATATGATTGTGGGTTTTATTCTATATCCACAAGCCTATGATTAGTGATTGTGGCTTGTGTCCTAGGCCTGTCACTATCTTGTTTAATATGTCCATTATTCTGTGCATGTTACTTTATGGGAAATGACTGCAGGATTTATTCTTTTCCTGCCATATTACTACTATGACTTCAAGAGCTGGTCAGAAGCCGGAAATTCTGTGGTTAGTAACTCACGTCCTAACTCCTAAAGACTTTCCACAACCTACAAGCCACAAGTCAGAAGTCTGATGGATTACTCCCCACTTGCCTGGATGTGTGCACCCAAACAACACTCAACAAACTCTATACCATCCAAGACAAAACAGCAGGCTTGATTGGTTTACCATTCACCAGATTAGCCATTTACTCCCTCTACCAGCAATGCACAGTGTGTACCATCTACAAGATGTATTGCATCAACCTGAGGAAGCACCGTGAACAGCACCTTTCAAACATCTGCTACCAAGTAGAACATAGGCAGCAAACGTATGAGAACATTACCATCTGCAAGTTCATCTCCAGTTCATATGTCATCCTGACTTGAAAATGTAACACCATTCCTGCATCATCACTCAGTCCAAATTCTGCAACTCCCTACCGAACGCCACTTTGGGTCTACCTACATTACAAAGACTGGAGGGAGCAAGAAGGCCACTCGACGCCATCTTCTAAAGGGCAATGAGAGATGGACAACAATTACTGGCCTTCCTAGAGATGCTCACATCCCATAAACATACACGACAAATAATCATAAATGTGTGTATATGAATGACATTTGTTCTGTGTCTGTTCATCACTGGTACAGTATGAGTTTGGAAGTCATTCCACATCTGTCATTCTGAAAGACAGGATCTGTTTGTTTATATTTAAGGAACAATGAAGGAACTCTTACACATCTAGATCTGTCCAACTATCTTTCCCTCTTTGTATGGTATGAGAGTGAGGGATTCATTCTTTATCTCAGAATGTGGAATGTGACTGTGGGTTTTTCTCTGTATCTGTCAATTACTGATAAGCACATGTGTGCTTTCCAGTGTACCTGTCTGCATCTGATATGAGTGTGGGTTTAACTCTTTTCAGTCAGTATCCGATGTATGAGCATGTGCTTCAATCTACCTGCCAACTTCTGATGTGAGTGTGGGTTTTATTATGTATCTATCAGCTTCTGGTATGTATGTGTTGGTTTTGTCATGTACCTGTCAGTTTCTGCTGAAGTGAACAGTGGTTTTGGTTTGAATCTCTCACTATCTGTTATGTGAGAATGAGCATTGTTTTGTACTTGTCAATTTCTGGAATAGCAGAAAGCTCTTTACATTGCACATAATACAAAGCAAAATATTGTGAATGCTGGAATTTAAAAACAGAAAATGCTGTAAACACTCAGCAGGACTGCCAACAACTATGGAGACAGAAACAGAGTTAACCTTTCAGGTCAATGGCCTTACATCATTGATCTGAAATGTGAACAGTCTCCCTCTCTCCACAGGTGCTGCCAGATTTGCAGAGTATGTCCAGCATTTTCTGCTTTCATTTACACTGTACCTTCTTTATTCTGGCGAGTGAATGTGGGATCACTCTTCACCCTTTCATTTCTGATATGTGAATGTGGATTTTACCCAGCGTGTTGTCATTTACTGCAATGCAAATATCTGTTTTATTCTGTACCTTTTTGTTTGTGGTAATTGATTGTGGATTTTAACCTGCATCTGTCAGTCTCTGTAATGTGAATGCTGCTATTACTCTGTATTTGTCTGTGCATGATTTGTGAGTATATGTTTTACTTTCCCTGTCTGTTTCTGGCATCTGAATGTGTATTTCGCTATGTACCTCTGAGTTACTTTATGTCTATGTGGGTTTTATTCTGTTTCTGCATGTCTCTGGTGAGTGTAACGTTTTCCCTGTACCTATAAATATCACACTTGTGAGTCTGGCCTTTATTCTGTACCTGTTTCTTTATGGTAGTGCTTTTCCTGTCAATCTCTGATATGCTACTTTACATTTTATTCTGTACTTGTCAGATTCTGTGATGTGATATTGTTTTTCTCTGTCTATGTGTGTCTGGTATGTCATTATCAGTTTTACTGTGTACTTATTAGCTTCTGGTATTTGAGTATGAGGTTCTTATTGTATATTTCAATCTGTTCTGTGAATCTACTTCGTCCTTGAACTGACAGTTTCTATTCTGTGACTGTACATTTAAAGGATAATTGTTAATTTCTGCTCAATAGGTGTTCATTTAACTCTGTTCATGTCAGTCTCTGCAATGAGAATTTGTGATTTATGCTGAATCTGCCATTTGTTTGTCTTGATGGTATGCTTAATTCTGTTCCTGTCAGTCTCTGTTTGCAAGGAATTTTTTCTGAGTATTTGTCAGTCTCTGACGTGTGAGTGTGGGATTTCCTTTGTGTCTGTAAGTTTCCAGTGTGAATGAGACGTTTTTAAATCTGGACATGGCAATTCCTGAAAAGCGAGCATGGATTTAACTCTGTAACCCTCATACTCTGGTATTTGTGTTTGTGTCTTTTTCTTCTCATTACCTGTCTGTTTCTGAAAAGTTGGTTTGAATTTTACTTTGTACCAGTTACATACTGATCCCTGTTTGTGGGGTTTACTCTGCACCTCTCACTTTCTTATGTGATTGAGATTTATATCTGTACCAGTCAATCTCTGGTATTTGCATCTAGATTTTACTCCACATCAGTCTAACTTAGAATCGTGAGTGTTGTTTTTTACCTTGTTTCCTTTGTACTTTGCAGTATGGAACTGTAATTGTCACTTTCTGGTATTTGTGTGTTGCTTTTCTTTCATGCCTCTCAGTCTCTGTTGTGTTTTTCTGTATTAGGCGTCTGGTGAGTGGGTTTGCTTCATGCCTGTCAGTTTCTATATGTTAGTGCGGTTTTATTTTCTAGTGGGTGAGTGTTTTTTTTTTCACTTCTTTAGCTGTATTATTCAGTTCCTTGGATACGGGTATAAGTTTCACTCTATATCTCTCAATCCCTAGTCTATAGTTTATCTCTGTCAGTTTCTGATTTTGAGTGTGGGTTTATCTGTACCTGTCACATTGTTTTATGTGAGAAACATCTTATTCTGTATCTTTCAGTTTCTGATGTTTGTTTGTGTGTCTTGAACTTGTGCCCCTCAGTTTATTGCATGTGAATGTGGGTTTGACTGTTAATCTAACACTCACTTGTATATGAGTGATATTTACTCTTTATCTTTGATTGTCTGGTTTGTAAATTTAAGTTTTAACCTGTGCATTTACATTTCTAATGTGCACGTCAGGTTTTTAGCCTGTCTATGTCACGGTCTGGTACACAAGTACGTGTTTCAGTCTGGCTTTTGAGTGTGGATTGTACACCACATCTCTACATTATCTAGAATGTGAGTGTGATTTTTAATCTGTACATGTCAGTTTCTGACATGTGTCTGTGAGGTTTACTTTGTACATTTCATTCTCTGGTCTGTGACTGCTGAATTTATTCTGTCTCTGTCAGTTTATGTAAAGTGACTTTGAGTTTTAGTCTGTATCTGTCAGTATCTGGTATATAAATCATCTTAATTATGTGTGTGTTTTATTCTGTATCTGTCAGTGTGTGAAGTGCAAGTGTTGGGTTTTCTTTGTACCTGTCAGTTATGGATGAGAGATTTTCACTCTCTAACAGTAAATTTCTTGGAATTCACTGTGGATTTCACTCTGTGTCTGTCAGTCTCTGGTAGTTGAGTGTGGCTTTTATACTGCATTTGCTATTTTCTGATATGCAAATGTAGATTTTAATCTTTGCCTGTTATTTTCTAGTATGCGAGTCTGGGTGTCAATCTGTATCTGTCAGTTTCTCATATGTGAGGGAGGCAGTTATTCTGCACCTGTTACTTTCTGAAATGTGTGAAGGTTTTTATCTTTCCCTGTCAGTTTCTGGTATGTGATTGTTGCATCTGTTCTGTCCCTATCTGTTTCTGTGAATGGAATGTGGGTTCTGTTCCTGCCAGTTTCTGGTATCTGAATGTGGGTTTATTCTGTATCTTTCAATCTTTGGAATTTGATTATGTGCTTTCTGCAGCACCTTTTAGATTCTATTAAGTGAATGAGATGTTAATTCTGCACCTGTCCATTGATAGTATATGAATGTTTATTTTACTCTGCTACCTGTCAGTTAATGGAACATGAAGGTGTTTCCCCCCACCCATCCCCCGCCCCCCTCACCTGCCAACTTCCTACATGTGACTGTTGTTTTATTCTATACCTGCCATTTTCTGTATATGATTCTGGTTTTGGATCTTTACCTGTCAGTTTCTGTTACTTGAGTGAGTTTTACTTTGCACCAGTTGGTTTCTAGTATGTGTCTCTTTTAAGCTGTACCTGTAAAGTTAAGATATAACACTGTGCGTTTATTCTGTATCTTTCAAACTCTAGTGTGTGATATGGGGCTTTTCTCTGAACCTTTCGATTTTTGGTCTGTGTGTTTTAATCTGCAGCTTACAGTTCCTGATAGGTGTGTGTGAACATTTTCTTTTGTTCTGCAGCTATCAACGTATGCTACACAAGTTTGTGTGTTATTCCTACAATTCAATTTCTCTTATTGGAGAATTGAGTTTTCTTTGTCCCGCTCAGTCTCTGGTATGTGTCCATGTGTCTTACTTGGTAACTGCAGTTTCAGTTAGGTGAATCTGGTGTTATTCTCTATCTGACAGTCTCTTGCATGTGAGTGGTTTTATTTTCTTCTCTGTAGCTGTCAGTCTCCCTTCTGTGGCTGGAGGTTTTAATCTTTACTTTAACACTTTAATAATTTGTAAATGTGAATTTTACTCTGTCTGTCTGTTTACTGTATTTGGGTATGTTTTTTTAAATCATCAGTTTCATAGAATCATAGAAAGTTTAAGGCACAGAAAGAGGTCACTTAATCCCACCTTCCAGGATTTGGTCCTGAACCCTGTAGCTTATGGCACTTGAGGTGCATATTCAGAGTACTTTTGAATTAGTTGAGGGTTCCTGCCTCAACTATCCTTTCAGGCAGTGAGTTCCAGACCCCCAACACCCTCTGGGTGATTTTCTTTCCCTCATCTCCCCTCTAATTTTTCTACCAATCACTTTAAATCTATGGCCCTCGTCAACGACCTCTCTGTTAAGGTGAATAGACCCTTCACCTCCACTCTGTCCAGATCCCTCAAAATTCTCAACATTTCAATCAGCTCTTCCCTCAGCCTTCACTGTTACAAAGAGAATAATCCCAGCCGATCCAATCTTTCCTCACAGCTGTATTTTTTCAGTCCTGGCAACATACTCGGAATCATCCTCAGTACCCGCTCTAGTGCAATTACATCCTTACTGTAATGAGGTGACCAGAACTGCACACAGTTTCAGGTATGTGAGGGTAAGGTTCACTCTCTATCTTACTGTCTCCAGGATGTGTCCCTCTTGTGAGATTGATATAGTGCCTTTCAATCTGATCGTGGGTGTGCTTTTGAACTGAGATTGATGTACCTAACTTTCAGTAGTACAGAATTGGAATGGATTGGAAACAATGTCTGTCTCTTCTGCTTTGTTTGATTGCTGGATTGAAAATGTGTCTCTGAACTTGGGATCAGTGAGAGTTTGACGACTTTTGCTCCATGTGACTCTGGAATTAACTGATGGCCTCTGGGAGTAATAACATACCTTCTCTGTGTTGCAAGGAGCTGACTGCACATTTCCTTGTGCCTGGGAATCATCACATTCATTCTGTTCCCTTGAAGAATTTGCCTACAGCAAGGAAGAACAATATCTCTTGTAACTGAAGATCAGTTGAGGTGGAAGCGAGAAAATAAATTAATGTAACATTTCAATTAATAATCATTATTACTGACCCGAAGCGTTAACTCTGCTTCCTTTCCACAGATGCTGCCAGACCTGCTGAGTGGTTCTAGCGTTTCTTGTTTTTATTTCAGATTTCCAGCATCCGCAGTATTTTGCTTTTATTAAAGAGATTAATGTTACCTTTCAATTCATAATCATTATGACTAACCACAAATACTCACCAGAAGTACAAAGAATGTCAGTGTCTGATTTCACTGCAGATCTCAGCATCTGCTCACCAGGTGTTTTGACCGATTTACAACAATTTAGTGACATCCAGAAACAATCCAACATCTGCACTGCTCCAAGATTGGGAATACCTGAGGGATGTTTGTTCAGATCAGGTTTCTATTTCCATCTGACATTATAACATAAGAACCTAAGAAGTAGGAGCAGGAGTAGGCCATTCCGTCTCTCGAGTCTGATCCGCCATTCAATGAGATCATGGCTGATCTGATCCTGGATTCAGCTCCATTAACCTGCCTGCTCCCAGAACACATTACTCCCATGTGGATCAAAAGTTTAACTCATCCTTGAATATATTTAGCAACCCAGCCTCCACTGCTCTCTGAGGTAGAGAATTTCAAAGATTAATGACGCTTTGACAGAAGAAATTCCTCCTTCCCTCCGTCGAAATTGGGAGATACCTCATTCTGAAACTGAAGGCGGGGCTGTACTGCGCATGCGCTTCATTCGAAAATAGTTTGAAAAACAAAATTCAATTGGAACTTTCTCTAGTTCAGTTTTATCTGATTTTGAGCAATGGAACCGGGACTATGGGCAAGATTAGAGAAGGTTTCCAGCTGGGAGATTACCCCTTCACCAAGCTCAACTTGAGATCATTCTCTGCACTATGTTTCCTGTTCATTAGCTCGAATTCTCAAAGTGATCCTCCGAGGGAGTCGATGTGTTTGCCGGAATGGAGCTGGAGTTAATATCTGACAGATACAGTCACAGATCAATTTAATCAGATTGAAACTGTCTGTCACTGAGAGTCATAGCGAAGGGTTTGAGCTGAAAGATTACAGAGAGTTCAACAGGGCAGAGAAAGTTACATTTGGGACATTGTATGCCTCACTCTCTGACACTTTCCCGGACTGTGAGATTAATAATGTGTCTTCCTCTGGCACCATATCAGTGAGAGATGAGATTGTAACGTCTGTTTCCCCAGGCGGATCTTTCGAGATAAAACGAATCTGACATTTCAGCCGACACCTCAATAATTACAGGCCAGTCAGTCTAACCTCATCAGTGGGCAAATTATTGAAATCTATTCTGAGAGACAAGATAAACTGTCACTTAGAAAGGCACATACCAACATAATTTAATTTTAAAAAGGATGATAGATGAGGGGAGTGCAGTTGATGGATTCTACATGAATTTCAGCTTTTGACAGGGTCCCAAAATGCAGACTCTTTATAAAATAAAATTTAATGGGATCCAGGGAAGTGCAGCAAGGTGGATGCAAAATTGGCTCAGTGGCAGGAAACAAAGAGTAATTGTTGATGGCTGCTTTTGAGACTGGAGGGCTGTTTCCAGTGGTTTTCCCCAGGGCTCAGTAATGGGTCCCCTGTTTTTATTTGATGATCTACATGAACAATTTGGACATAAATGTTGAGGGAGACGATCAAGAAGTTTGCAGACAACACCACTATTAGCCGTGTGGTAGATAGCGAGGAGGAGTGCTGTGGGCTGGAGGAAGATGTTTATGGTCTGGTCAAAAGTGCAGAAAAGTGGCACATAGAATTCAACCTGGAGAAGTGTGATGTGATGCACTTGGGGAGGTCAAACAATGCAAAGGAATACAGGATTAATGAGAAAATACTGAGAGGTGCAGAGGAGGTGAGGGACCTTGGAGTAAAAGTCCACGGATCCCTGAAGGTAACAGGGTAGGGTGATAATATGGTGAAGAAGACATATGGAATCCATTTCTTTATCATCCGAAGTATAGAATATAAGAGGAGGAAGGGTATGCTGGAACTTTATCATCACTGGTTAGGCCACAACTTGAGTCCTGTGTGCAGTTCTGGTCATCTCATTGCAGTAACTGCACCACAGCGGGTACAGAGGAGATTTACTCGGATGTTGCTGGGACTGAAAAATGCAGCTATGAGGAAAAATTGGATAGACTGTGGTTGTTCTCCTTGGAACAGAGAAGGCTGACGGGAGATCTGATTGAAATGTATAAAATGTTGAAGGGCCTGAATAGCGTGGAGCTGAAGGGTCTATTTACCTCAGCAGAGAGATCAAAACCTGTCCTGGGAACTCTACATTTAGCGAACAGTTTGGCATGAGAATGTGTAGATGTGAATATTGTGTAAGAGAGAGTGTATTAAAGTGGCTGGCGGGTTAGTCTAATGTCACTGTGTTTGTGGGTCCGGACTCATCGCCGGATTTCCGAGTCCCTCTTGTGTCAAGTAACAAGATTTTCTGGTCAAAGAAGCACATTGCTCCCCTTCTCGTCCCCAAAGTGAGAATTCAGTGCAGTTTCTTTGTTTATTTCAAGATTTCAGTCGAAAAGTAAAGAACATGTCAGCGATCGGGGAGAGAGCACTTTCAGTGCAGCAATTAAATGGGTTTCAGTCAAAATGGAGTCTTTACTTCAAGTGCAAACTTTTGGACAGCAAGCACTCTGATGTCAGAGACAGGAAGGATGGGACTCTGCAGTACCCGAATTTCAGTGGAATTGGAGAGTTTAGGACCAGAGAGAAACACAGAGAGGCAGCAGGAGCTGGGAGCTGACAGCAGGTTGTCTCCGCCCCCGTCCGCTCACTGCCTTTAAGTTGCTCAGTGCCGCCACCACCGGCTTCATATCTGACCCAGATCTGACTGACAGAGAGAATTTGTGCAGAGTCCCGGACATGACCGTTACAGCAGCCGCCGAAACGGCTCCTCCAGCCGCCGTCGCTCAAGTCAAGACTCCCATGAAGAAGAAAGTGGCTCCCCGGAACAAGTCAGCCGGTCCCACGTTGAGCGGGAAGATCCTCAAGATTGTGGCGGATTGCACCGATCGCAGGGGGACCTCACTGCCCTCCATAAAGAAGGCTCTGGGTAGGAGCGGTGTGGATGTGGGGAAGTTCAGGACCCAAATCAAGCAAAGTATCAGTCGGAATGTGAACAAAGGCTCCCTGGTGCAGAGCAGCGGTACGGGCGCCTCCGGCTCCTTCAAAATCCCTAAGAAGGGAACCAAGGGAAATGTGGGAAGGAAAGTGATGTCAGGAGCAGCCAAAAAAACTTTAGTGAAGAAAGCAGCTGGAAAGAAACTGACAGCAGAGAAATCAGCAGCCAAGAAATTACCAGTCAAGAAACTAGCAGCCAAGAAATCGGCAGCGAAGAAAGCAGCAGGCAAAAAAGTGACCAGCAAGAAGGCGGCAACGCGAAAGAGATCCCCAGGGAAGAAAGCAGTGCTTCCGAACAAGTCTCCTCCGAAGAAGTCCAAAAAACCCAAGAGTGCCACGGGCGGAAAGGCGCTCAAGAAAGTTCAAACATCAAGGGGCAAGACCAAACCGAAAGCAGCAAAGGCTCAGAAAGCAGCCCCTGGAAAGAAGTGAAACTGCACGGGAAACTTGTAGACATCTGAACCCAAAAGCTCTTTTCAGAGCCACCCACATCTCTCAGGAAAGAGCTGATCCCCCGATCAAATGATCCCTGTCCCGCCGCCGTATGCACATTTCGCATAGAAATGATGGGAAGTAAATGCAGGATCCCTGGTGATACACTGACATACACTACACTCAGCCCTTCCCCCACTCTCTGCAACAAAACAAGAGGGATGACCCGGCCTCACTGTAACTGGGGATCTGTTCGGTACAGTCTCAGTTCATGCTCGTTTCACTAATTCAGAGTGAGAGGCTGTAACACAGGAATACTGGCGAGAAACCCCCGCGTCACAACTCAAACCCCAATACATGAGTTTCTCTAATTCAGCTGAAGTAAGGTGTTAGTAAAATACTCAATCCGTCTGGGAGGGGAGGTGTGTGACTTGTGATCGGAAGCACTGTGCTTAGGCGGGTAGATGACCAACTTTTCATTGCAACAGATCCTTATTTAACAGCTGCGGGTTTCTGTTATCTTTGACTATAAAGGCTGAGTCTGGAAGCTTTGTGCTGAGCTCTGTTGTTGAGAAATGTTTTCTTTGGATTGGCGGTTCGAGCAAGTGGAGGATGAAAGACATTTCTCTGCTCTGCCTGTCACTCAGTTTCCTCTCCGCCCCTCCTCTCACTGTCTGTCCCTTGTTCAGACAGGTCCGGGCGGGATGTATAAAAAAGGCAGCAGAAACAGCTCGATTCTCATTCAGCAGCGATTTGAGTGAAGAAGCGTCATGTCTGGAAGAGGTAAAGGAGGCAAAGGACTGGGCGAAGGCGGAGCAAAGCGGCACCGCAAAGTGCTTCGTGATAATATCCAGGGTATCACCCAGCCAGCAATCCGCCGCCTGGCTCGCCGTGGTGGAGTGAAGCGCATCTCGGGTTTAGTCTATGAGGAGACCCGCGGGGTGCTGAAGGTTTTCCTGGAGAATGTGATCAGAGACGCGGTCACCTACACTGAGCACGCCAAGCGCAAGACGCTCTGAAACGCCAGGGCCGCACTCTCTATGGATTCGGCGGCTAAGTAAATCCACCCTTTCTACCAAACACAAAGGCTCTTCTAAGAGCCACCCAAAGCCTCACATAGAGAGCAGTGCCCTTGCAACTTGAATTAATAAGATCAAGTAATCTGTATATTGTTTATCTTTATCAACAACGGCTTTTATGCATCATTACATTCTCTCAGTAAATTTACAGATCGCAGAATTTTCACTGTCTTTTTCTCTTCATTATTTATCGAACGCGTCATGAATTAAACGGTTGCATTTGATAATTTGTTCGTGAGGGTCTGAACTGCCGGCACGAAGCGGGATTTACTGCCGTTATAGTAAGTAATGACTGGCGCTTTATTCCCGCCAGAGAACACTATTCAAACTGTGTTGTAAGACACAGAGGGGGATCAAGGTCGAAAGAAATAAAGCTACAAGGAGTGAGATTTTATAATTCTTCCCGCCAAATTAGGTGTTTTTTAATCTTTGCCTTGTTTGCTCAAAGGAAATTGGCGGACTTTTTGAAATTGAATAAGTTTCAGTTTCAGTTACAGTTCAACCAATCAGAGCCCAGCATTTCCCGCCGCCCTTTGACTTCCCGGAGCTGGTTTCAAACTTGACTGATGGACGGGGCTGCATCCAATCACAACACTAGGGCGGTCCCTCTACTGTCTTAAATCGACAGTCCAGGAGCAGCCTCAACATTTACAGTGTCTTTGTTCCTGATCTTCTACCATAATGGCCAGAACCAAGCAGACAGCGCGCAAGTCGACTGGAGGGAAAGCTCCCCGGAAGCAGCTGGCTACCAAAGCGGCCCGCAAGAGCGCTCCAGCCACGGGCGGAGTGAAGAAGCCTCACCGTTACAGACCCGGCACTGTGGCTCTGCGGGAGATCCGCCGCTACCAGAAATCCACCGAGCTGCTCATCCGCAAACTGCCATTCCAACGCCTGGTGCGGGAGATCGCGCAGGACTTCAAGACAGACCTGCGCTTCCAGAGCTCGGCAGTCATGGCCCTGCAGGAGGCCAGCGAGGCTTACCTGGTGGGGCTCTTTGAGGACACCAACCTGTGCGCCATCCACGCCGAGCGAGTCACCATCATGCCCAAAGACATCCAGCTAGCCCGCCGAATTCGCGGAGAGCGCGCGTAAACTCACCCTGCCCCGAACTGAGTTTGGCATCAAATAACACAACGGCTCTTTTAAGAGCCACCAAATCGGCAAAACAAAGAGCTGCGATCACCTGTTATCAGAGAACTGTGCTCTGGAGCAGTTCACTTTATTAGAGAGCCGATCATTTTGCAAAAGCTTTCGTTTGCATAAACGGTAGACTTGTTAAAATGCCTGACAAATATCACAAGAGGCGAGGAGCTAAATGTCCGAATCCAGTACTGAGAAGGCTGAGGGGAGATCTGATTGAAATATACAACATTTTGGCGGGCCTGGAGAGAGTGGAGGTGAAGAATCTTAGCAGAGAGTTCAGTGACTGTGGGGCATATGTTTAAAGTGATTGGTTGAAAAATTAGAGGGAAAACGAGGATTTTATTTTCACCCAGAGGGTGATGGGGGTCTGGAACTCACTGCCTGAAAGGGGAGTTGAGGCAGAGACCCCCAAATCATTCAAAAGGAATCTGGATACGCATCTCAAGTGCTGTAATCTGCAGGGCGACGGACTGAATGCTGGAAGGTGGGATTAGAATAGGTGGGTCGTTTTTCGGCCGACATTGACACGATGGGCTAAGTGGCCTCTTTCTATGTGAACACAAAGCAGCGATAGCATTATAAAATTGCCGCCTGTCAAACAGCAAGCAGCCCTTTCACAGATAAAGTGAGTGGCTCTGAAAAGAGTCTTTGGGTTCGCAGATATAAGTCAGTCCGCTTCACTTGCTCTTGGTGCTCGGAGCGCTGGTTTTCTTGGGCAGCAGCACGGCCTGGATATTAGGCAGCACTCCACCCTGAGCGATGGTCACCCCTCCCAGCAGCCTGTTGAGTTCCTCGTCGTTGCGGAACGCCAGCTGGAGATGGCTGGGGATGATGCGGGACTTCTTGTTGTCCCGGGCCGCGTTGCCGGCCAGCTCGAGGATTTCAGCTGTCAGATACTCGAGCACAGCAGCCAGATAGACCGGGGCTCCGGCACCCACACGCTCAGCATAGTTCCCCTTTTTAAGGAACCTGTGAACACGGCCCACCGGGAACTGCAGTCCAGCCCGGGAGGAGCGAGACTTGGCCTTGGACCGAGCTTTACCACCGGTCTTCCCTCTTCCAGACATTACCACAATCTGACAAACACTTTCAGGAAGAATGCTGAGAACCGCCCACAATAGCCCCATGTATACATTCGGGAGGAATGGTGCCGGGGGTCACTGGTGATTGGTCACTCTGCACTGGGTGATATTGTGCTCTTCAGGTGACCAATCAGAGAGCTGCGGAATTCGCCAATCCAGAGACGCCAAGGAGATGAGGGTGGAAAATAACGGCGCGAAATTGTCAGACTGCAAACGATTTTTCAAATTTGAAAAGCCCGCCAATATATTTGTAAAACACAGAGCGGCTTCAATATAGATCATCACATTTATAGGTAACTCGGTTTTACCGCAAATATTTTAAAATCTTTTTCATATTGTATTATTCCACATGTGGTAACAATTCCAGATTCGCTCTCACATTCCGCCATCTATTCGGGTTTACTCTCTATCCTTTTTGAAACATTCTATAACCAGCGGACAGAAAGCCTCTTTCACAGCATTCTGTAACCATTTCAGCTCAATGTTCCTAATGATACCACATCACTGATTATAGATTGATCCCTATTGGTGAGAGACAACAGCGGAGTGTATAATCTTAGTGTCAGGTGTCAAAGAGTGAGACTGAGGGTTCCCACACCACCGGGGTTTCTAGATAATGTGCTGATTACTTATTGAGGACAAACTTGATCTCGGGATATGAGTGACTGAGAAATGATGAATGTGCGTTAAATCAGATTTTATTATCGAAACACAGCAAAGTGGCCGAATATGAACGCGTCCGTGAACAAAGCTCACAAATGGTCAGTAATTAATGATCGGGACATTATTAAGTAGAGACAGGAAGATCGCACGGGCAGTGAAACTGTATTAACCAGAATCTGTGGGATTAAAACTGAGATCACAAAGGCAGTTAGAAAATGCTTGCTAAAAATATCAAAACAAATTGATATTATAGAGATAATGTTGTAGCTTTTTGAGAGACGTTGTGGGTGGCTCTTAAAGGTCAGAATTCGCATTTTATACACATCACCAGAGCTCGATGTTAATGAAGGATGGGTGAAAACCATGTTCGTGATTGGCTGGTTTACAATGATGTCAATTCTTGAGATTCTGTATTTATCTGATTGGTTACTTTAGATACCCAATCAAATTTAGTGCTCGGCGAAGCCACAATATTTCGCCGCTGTCAGCTCAGTCCATTGCTTTTGCCTGTCACCTATCCACCGGTATCCCTGACTTTCTCACTCCCTCTGTTACTGTCTCTTCAACTGTTTCAGTTCTGTTGGCACCAGCCCGTCACCTTTTTCATTCTGCACGGTACATTCCTCCGCACTTCAGCTTACTCACAGAATACAAGGTGGCCGAGTGATTAAAACGATGAACTGCTGATCTGTTGTGATCTGCATGCGTGGGTTTGAATTCCATACTCCTTGTTTCTGAATGTTTAAAATAAGAGCACCGGCTTCGTGTTCCATTCGAGTGCGCTGGTTCTTTCTAAACAAGAAATACGGATGTGTAAAATAACCACAGTGACGGTGTTGTCGTGGAGTATTGCGTCCAGTTCTGCTCATTTCAGGATACAGAGGAGATTTATCAGAATGTGTGAAGTCAGTAGAGATGTGTTTGTTCTCCATTGAATCAACAACATTGAAACAGTTCAAGAGACAGTAGCAGGGGGAGTCAGAAAGTCAGGGATATTGGTGGATAGGTGACAGGCAAGATCAGTGGACGAGCTGACTGAAGGGAGATTTACAACAAGTGTGAAACGTCATGACAAGTGAGACAAGGAAAAATACTTCCCATTAGCTCATTGTAAAAGGACATAGTGACAGAAATTGAGGATTTCGGGCAGGAGATTTCGGGCGAACACTGAGTGAGTGGTGATGATCTGGAACTCACTTCCCACAAGGGTGCTGTACTAGAGACAATCAATTACTTCAAGAGATTATTGACACAGCATTTGAAGGAATTAAACTTGCAGAGCGACAGGGATCGAGCGGTGGAGTGAGTGTGACTGGATTGCACTGTGGAGAGCTGTCATGGACTCGATGGGCCAAATAGCCTCCTTCGGTGCTGTAAATAACTTTATGTTTACTATTAGTTTCAGACTGAAAACTGATCAGTTTAAAGGCTATTTCAAATCTATAGTTATTCAAAAAAAAAAGATAAATTTCCGGGAGACGTACATGGATGGTGAGAATCATTTTATAAATTGCATTGACTTGTTCAGTTTTAAAACTGTGTTTTTTTTGTATTTTGTCTGTGTGCAGCTTGTACTCTGTCCCCGTCAGTTCCTGGTCTGTGAGTGTGAGTTTACCTCATTTTATTTCATTCTCTGTTATCTGAGTGTGGGTTCAATCTTTACCCAGAGCACCGTTTGTGAACTGAACTTTACCTATCTCCCTTTTTATTATTATTTAACAAAGATCAGCACACTCTTGTTTCTGACTGTGAACTCATTTATTAGTTTAAAGGACATGTCTTCTTTAACTTAAATTTCATTGAAAACAAATTGAAGTTCAGCATTGTGGGAGATGCACATGGATGATGAGAGTCTTTTGTAAGTTTTAATTTGGAAATCACATTGATCATTTTTAAGTTATAAAATGAAGCTGCATGACACCAGAATTGAGGTCTGACCTGCAGTAGAGAACTCATGTCAACTGCTTGGAAAGCAGATATTCTCAGCACTATACCACCATCACTATGTGAGTTTAACGTATGTAAATGAGTACATTATTCTGTAACATTTATTTTCTGTTATGTGACTATGTCTGCTTCCAGTTCATCATATCAGCCTCTGGTACTCTGTATGAGGTGGGATGAATGTGGTGTATGTCAGTTTCTGGTACTGCCTGTGAGTGTGAATGTACTTCTGTATCCATCAGTCTCTCAAACTGAATGTGAGTGTGGATTAATTCATTTTTCATCCGTCTCCGCAACTGACAGTGAGAATGTGATTCATTCAATATCTCTGTGTCTCTGGTATTGTTTGTGAATGTGTTGCTTATTCTGTGTTTTTTCTGTGACTGGTAGAGTTTGTGAGTGTGGCATTCATTCTGTACCTGTTAGGAAATATTATTGAATGGCATTGTGGACACAGTGTTTTTTAGGCATTCCTACTCTATGTGAATCAGATTTGTACTGTGTCCATCTGTTTCACGTCATGTAAGTGAGTGTGGGATGCATTATATAGTTGTCTGTGACAGATAGATAGATAGATAGAAGGATCGAGAGATAGATAGATAGATAGACAGACAGACAGGCTGACAGATAGATAGATAGATAGATAGATAGATAGATAGATAGATAGATAGATAGATAGATAGATAGACAGACAGATAGACATTTGATCTACAAGGCAGTAAAGGGTTATTGGGACAGCCAGGAAAGTGAAGTTAAGCACAATCAGATCAGCCATGATCATATTAAATGGCAGAGTAGGGTGGAGAGGCCAAATGGCCTACTCTTGGTCAGATTTGTTATGTTCTTAAGCTCTTCTCTTACTTGACATGATTGTGGACCACATTCTGTATCTTTAAATCCCTGGTCCTGTGTGTCAATGTCGGTTCATTCTGAATTTGATAGTCTCTAATACAGAATGTGTGTTTGCAATTCATTCCTTATGTATCTGCCTCTGGGGGATTGTGCAAGTGTGAGATTAATTCTGTATCAGCCAGCATCCGTACTGTGTATGCATGTTGGACCCATTCAGTACATGTAAGTTATGGGTACTGTGTCTGTATATGTGATTCATTCTCCATCCATTAAGCTCTGGTACCCTGTTTCAATGTCAGATTCAATTTGCATCTATGTGTCTCTGTGTTGAACGTGTCTGTGTGATCCTACTGTATCCTGTACTTAATATGTACCTCAAGCATTCTGTTGGCTACTGTTTCATATTTTTGTGTATCAATATTTGTCCCTTGTGTTTAATTTAAAATATGGATTAACTATTTCATAGCTGCCTGTTTTATTCAATTCTTGTACATGAGTTTTGAATTGGTATCCAATTCATAGCTCTGCCAAATTAATTGTGAGTGTTAATTTTTCAATCTGATACATGACCTGATATGTACAGTCAAATTTCTCTGTATTGTAAAAAAAATAGAATGAATACTGTATGTTTCTGTCTGACCCATATTGAAATGTTTGGATTTGTTTGTAATGTGTAGCTCAGTTCATATTGTGAGGTACATATTAGGACTTATTTTCTAGCTTTCAATCAGGTAAATTTTGCCTGTTCTAGTTAAGATATCTTATTTGAAATGTAGTGAAATTGACACAGTGTATTTAAATCTGATAATGAGTGTGTTTTTAGACTGGGTTTGATGTATCTACCAGTCAGCTGCAGTGAAAGAGAAACAACTTCAAACTCTCCTGCTCTGCTTGACTGTTGGATTGAAAATGTGTCTCTTGATCCTGGGATCAGTGTGGGTCTGACTACTTCTTTTGTTTGTTGCAGTGGAAATGATGAGCTGGCTGTGTCACTGTGCTGTGTGAGTGATACTGTCTCTACCCACTGTGTGTTGGAACAAGCTGGCTGCTCTTTTCCTTGTGTCCAGGAGTCAGGACTTTCATTCTGGTTCCTTCAAATGTTTGCCTGCAGGAAGAAAAAGTAATTCTTATACTTGTAGAAAGGTCAGTGAGAAGAATCACAGAATCATTACAGTGCAGAAGGAGGCCATTTGGCCCATCGTGTTTGCACCGGTTCTCTGAAAGAGCAACCCCCTCAGTTCCATTCACCTGCCTTCTCTATATGACCCTGCAAATTCTTCCCTTTCATACAACTGTCTAATTCCCTTTTGAATACTTCAGTCAAACCTGCCTCCACCAAATTCTCAGGCAATGCATTCCAGACCGTAACCACTCGCTGCATAAAAAAGATTTTCCTCATGTACCTTTTGCTACTCTTATCAAATACTTTAAATTTGTGCCCTCTCGTTCTCGATCCTCTCATGAGTGGGAATTGTTATTCTCTATCTACTCTACCCAGACCCCTCATGATTTTGAATACCTCTATCAGATCACCTCTCAGTCTTCTCTTCCCCAAGTCAAACAGTCCTAACTTCTCCAATCTATCTTCATAACTGAAATTCCTCATCCCTGGAACCATACTTGCAAAGTTTCTCTGTACTCTCTCTGATGCCCTCAGGACTTTCCTCATGTGAGGTGCCCAGAATTGGACATCATACTCCAGCTGAGGCTGAATTAGTGTCTTACAGAAGTTCAACATAACTTCCTTGCTCTTGTACTTTATTCCACAGTGAATGAAGCCTCGGATGCTGTATGTTTTATTAAACACACTCTCAACCTGTCCTGCACTTTCAATGACGTATGCACATACACACCTCAGTCCCTTTGCTCCTGCACCCCCTTTAGAATTGTATCCTTTATTCTATACAATTCCTCCATGTTCTTACTACCAAAATGAATCACCTCAATTTCTTTGCATTGAACTTCATCTGCCACCTGTCTGTCCATTCCACCAACTTGTCTATGTCCTTTTGAAGTTCTACACTATCCACCTCACATTTCACAATGCTTCCAAGTTTCGGATCATCTGCATACTTTGAAATTGTGCACCAAGGTCTAGGAGATTAACCTATATCAGGAAAAGCAAGGGTCCAAACACTGATCCCTGGGGGAACTCCATCACAACCTTCCTCCAGCCAAAAAACATCCATTAACCACTGCTCTTTCTTTCCTGTAACTCAGGTTGTTTCGTATCTCGTTGCGACCGACCACTTTATTGCACGAACTACAAGTTTGCTCACAAGTCTGTTGTGTGGCACTGTATCAAACGCCTTTTGAAAGTCCATGTACACCACATCAAAAGCATTGCCCTCATCAACCCTCTTTGTTACATCCTCAAAAGACTTCAGCAATTTGCTTAAACATGATCTTCCCTGAAGAAACCCATGCTGCTTTTCCTTAATTAACTCACATTTAGAGTCATAGAGTTCTACAGCACATAACTAGGCCCTTCGGCCCATCATGTACATGCTGGCCATCAAGTACTTAAGTATTCTAATCCCATTTTCCAGCACTTGGCCAGTATCCCTGTATGCTATGGCAGTTCAAATGTTCATCCAAATACTTCTTGAATGTTGTGAGGGTTTCTGCCTCCACCATCTCTTCAGGCAGTGTGATCCAATATCCAACCATCTTCTGGGTGATAATATTTTTCCTCAAAGCCCCTTAAACCTCCTGTTCCTCACCTTAAATCGATGTCCCCTGGCTATTGACATCTCTGCTCAAGGGGAAAGAAAATCTATCCTATCTATGCTCCTCATAATTTTGTTTCCCTCAATCAGGTCCCTCCTCAGCCTTCTCTGCTTTAATAGTCCCTGTGACTATTGATTTTGCCCCTAATAATTTTTGCTCGATCTTTTGCCAACACTGAATTTAAACGAACAGGCCTGGAGTTGATGGGTTTATATTTACACCCTTTTTTGAACAAGCAATTCGGGAGTCCTTTAGCACCACCTCCGAGTCTAAGGAAGAGTGAAAAATTATGGCCAGATCCTCTGTGATTTCCACCCTCACTTCCCTCAGTTTCCTTAGATGCATCTCATCTGGCTCTGGTGCTTTATCCACTTTAAGTACAGACAGACTATCTAACATTTCTTCTTTATCAATTTTAAAACCCTTTAATATCTGACTTACCTCCTCTTTCAACATTACCAAGGAAGAAGATGCAACCCAGCCAAAGACAGATGCAAAGTATTCCTTTTATACCTCAGCTATGCCCTCTGCTTCCATGAGTAAATCCACGTTTTGGTCCCTAATCGGCCGCACTCCTCCATTTACCACCTTTTTTTCTATTTATATGCTTTTAGAAAACGTTGGGATTTCCTTTAATGCTCGCTGGCAATCTCATTTCATGTTCTCTCATTGCTTCTCCTATTTGTTTTTTCACTTCCCCTCTGGACCTTCTATATTCAGCCTGGTTCATACTAATATTTCCTACCTGGCATCTCTGAGAAGCACACTTTTTCTTCTTTATCTTAATCTCTACTTCTTTTGCCATCCAATGAGTTCTGGGTTTGTTTGTTTTAATTTTCCACTTCAAGGGAACATACGTCGACTGTGCCCGAACTATCTCTTCTTTGAAGGTAACCCAATGTACATCTACCAGTTTTACTGCCAGCATTTGACTCCAATTTATTCGACCCAGCTCCATCCTTACCCCATTGAAGTTGACTTTCCCCCAGTTAATTATTCTTACCTTGGATTGCTCTTTGTCCTTTTCCATAGTCAACCTAAACCTTATGAGACAATGATCACTATCCCTTAAATGCACTCCTAATGATACTTGATCCACTTGGCCCACCTCATTCCTAAGAACCAGGTCCAGCAGTGCCTCCTTTCCATTGGACGAGCAACATACTGTTGTAGAAAATTTTCCTGAACATACTCTCGGAACTCTTGCCCCTCACTGCCCTTGACACTACGATTATCCCAGTCTATGTTTGGATAATTAAACTCTCCCATTATAACTACCCTACAATTTTTGCACCGTGCTGTAATTTCCTTGAAAATTTGTTTTTCCATGTCCTACCCACTAGCTGGTGGCCTATAGACAACACCGAGCAATGTAACTGCAGCTTTTTTGTTCCTTGGTTCTAGCTAAATTGATTCTGTCCTCGACCCCTCTGGGACATCCTTTTTCTCCAGCACTGAAATACTCTCCTTAATCAAAACTGACATCCCTCCCACTTTATTCCCTTTCATGTTTTCCCTGAACACCTTGTATCCAGGAATATTTAACACCCAGTCCTGTCCTTCTTTGAGCCAGGTCTCTGTTAGAGCCTATTTTTCATCTTATTTCCACATGACAATCTCCGCCTGTACCTCACCAGTCTTATTAACCACACTCCGTGTGTTCACAGACATGTACCCTGATTCAGACTGTATTACTTTCTCCCTTATTCTGACCCCACCTGATAGCGTATTATTCCCTACTGTTGTGTTATCAGTCTCGCCCAGTGTTGTGTACATCTCGGTATCCCTCTCTAATACCTGCAGCTGGTTCCCACACCCCTGACAATGAACTGACATGATGCAAAAGTGATCAATGCAATCTTTTCAATAATAATCATTATGAACAATCGGAAACGGAAAACCAGCAACTTAAACAGTGTCTGTCTCCTGTTGCACTCTGCTTCTGCTTCCCACCTGTTTCCAGCGGCTGTGCAACAGTTTGTGATATTCAGAAACAACCCATGCCCCTCACCGCTCCATGAATCGGACTACCCGATGAAGCAGTGACGTCTCCCTTCCCCACTGCTCACTCCATGTTCTGAGACCAGTTTCCGCTCCACAGTGCACATTGCAAACAGTCCCCGATTACAGCTCAGCTTCCCCAAAATTCAATGCTAATCTCTGAGCACATCCGCACAAGCTCCCAAACCTGGTGATGCTGCAGCAAGCAGATGCTGTTTGTTCACTGACCCCAGGAACCAGATGTTTCCTTTCGCCACTGATCTAAACAATCTTCCGCTCACTGGCTGAATGGAGCTCACAGGCAGAGCTGTGGGAGGGGTGCGCATGCCGTCTTCGCCTGATGATGACGTCATAGTGGGCTGGGTTATATCGCGCATGTGCCGATCTCTGCAACAATTCAGCATCAAAACTCAATGGGAACTTTGGTCACTGACCCGAAACGTTAACTCTGCTTCTCTTTCCACAGATGCTGCCAGACCTGCTGAGTGGTTCCAGCATTTCTTGTTTTTATTTCAGATTTCCAGCATCCGCAGTATTTTGCTTTTATTTATGGGAACTTTGCCCATTTCACCCTCATCAATGTCTGAACAATGAAACTGAACATGGGGTCTGGGTGGAGGGAGGGTGGGGAGGGGTGGAGGGAATCTATAACCGAGAAAGCCGGGAGCTGATCCCATTTAGATGTTCAAATTGCCGTCTGTCCCTGCACGGTGTTTGTTATTATTGAGACCCTCCTCTCAAAACAATCCGACAGAAACATGGGAGGAAGGAGGCAGCTGGTGTGTTTGGTGGGACCTTGTAGAATTAATTTCAGTCAGCAAAGGTTGGTCTAACCGGAGTGAAACCCGCGGTCAATGTGAGTAATACCGAATGGCGATCTTCATCGTTTCATTCTAAACAAGAGAGACACGGAGTTGCCGCGATTATATCGGACACACAATCACAGTGACAATAGAGCCCGTCCCAGAGTTTCAGCTCCCGGTTGTTAAATGTCCTCATGCACACAGTCTTTACTGTGATCCTCTGGGGTTAGTTGCCGATGCCTAGCCCTGTATCCCTTAAACAGTCGGAGCCAGGAGGTTCTCACACTCCCTTTTGAAAGATTTATGGACAGGAATTTTTCCAAACTTTG